>NW_006239327.1:217983-333430 GCF_000226075.1 Solanum tuberosum | reverse complement strand
CCAATAAAGATTATAGTCCACATATGTTGGTAATTATAATAAAGCTTAAATCAAAATTAAATTAATACTAATGCAAAAAGGAAATCAATTAAACACTAAAAATGACAATAATATTGAATATTTGTTCTTTAGTTTTGTCATTGGTTTAGACAATTAAAATACATAATCTAATTTTAATTTCCTTTAATATTTAGTCATGTAACTAATACTTATTGAACTTGTTTTAGCATGATTTAGTACTTTTAAATTATGATCATTTTACTTATGACTTGTTAATTTGCAATATTTGTTTTACGTGATTTCATTATTATTATTTTTGTTGGATATTTTAGTGTCATTAATCATATCATATTTTGTGTTTCTTTTTAAGAAACGCCTTAGATAGTTGTATTTTGGTAGGAGTAAAGAAATATTTGAAGTACAAGTAAATTATATGTTTGTATGAATACTTTATCGAAAAAACCCCAAAAACCGAAAAACCGAAAACCCCCAAAAAAATCCGAGGTTGAAAAACCCGAGTTTTATTGGTTTGGTTTGGTTTATAAATTTAAAAATTCGACACAAATGATTTGATTTGATATTTGAAAAACCCGAACCAATCCGGCCATGACACCCCTAACTCGAGGTAACTAGAATCAATTACAAAAACAAAGGACGATTCTAGTTTTACGCATTCAATTTTTGATTAATTATAGTATATTAATGAGTAAAAGCTATTTGATTAATGAGTTTTTTTTAGTACATATTATTTGAAATTTAGAGTAAAAGCTATTGATTTCGGTTGAACTCGTATCCAACTGGCTACTAGCTCCGCCCATAGACTCTAATTAGTTCATATTTGCATTGAGTAATCCAATAATGAACAACTAAAATATTTCCTTAAAAAAATATAAAATTTTCACGAAATATCTTATTTGGACAGTGCTATTTACCAGATACGCAACATGATTAAAGTTTCAGACATGCATTTTTGTTTAACGATAACTTAGGTCTTAGCTATGGCCTTAGGTCATCTATCATGTGACATTATTCCTTTTGGCCTTTTACGTATTACTTTCCTTCTGGCATTATACTTATGTTCGACTTTATGTTTCTCTTTTTAAAAAATTTGATAGTGTTATTTTCATTGCTTGCAGGGTTATATAGTTTATCCAAAAGCTCTTAATATTGTTTGGGAAAACGATAGACGCTTTTGGAAGTTACCCAAATACGAGTACGAATTAATTGGTGTACAAAATCTAAGTTGTAGAAACTATTACGATAACAAAAGGAAAAGGGAAACAATATCGATAAGATTTATTTTGGGTTGTATGAAGTTTGGAACAAAAAGTGGAAAGGAGGTCTCAAAATTCATTCTGTAAACTTGACAGAGATTTAGCTAGATATTGATTTAGCTGTACTACAAGAAAATTGTAAGACAAAAATAATTAGTCAATTATTGTCCAATCATGAATGAAACTCGTATGTTGAACTCAATTATAACTTTAATTAAGTTGATTTACGTTTGTTCTTTTATTTGTTTCAAGTTTTTCCTCTTTTCCCCCCTCCTAATAACTATATTACATATATTCTATTTAACTAGTTTCACTGGAAAAAGTTTAAAATACTCATCGCAACAAATAAATAATTTTACGCTAATAGTATAATTTTCTTTATATTATTAGTAGCAATAATATAATATGTGTATTTATAACCAATACTTAATGTTGTTAAAGACTTTAGCAACTTTGAATACAATGATATTAATTATGAATACAATATTGTTAATTATGAAAATTATACCAAAAATATTGTCAATTGACGTAATCAATAATTTAAAATATTTAAGAAAAAATTGAAGAAAAAAATATATAATTAAAGGATTATAATTTTCTTGTGTGTCCTCTAAGTAATTTACCCCTCGTTAATTTCAGAATTTTAGTGAATTCAAATATATATGGCAGAACAAATTACACACTAGACACTTGATTTAGTGGTTCAATTTGCATCACTACACCCCTTAATAACTACGAAATACTCATTGTTATGCAAACCATAATCGTCTTAGATGTTTTAAATACCCTAAAATCCATTTCATTGTCATCTAGTGAATTTAGTCAAAACTATTTGTTTATCGACTTAATTTACTTATTGGTCAAGTAATATTATATATACAAAAATTGAGACTTAATTTGACCATTAATATTTACAAAAATATATAATATGAATTAATTAAAATTCTTGCGACTTTAAAATTCAAATATTTTATATTTTTAAATATTGCATTGACATAATGAAATTGAGACAAAACTAGCTAGACTACTCCACTGTTCTTGTATTCATTGAACAATCATATATACTTGCTTTGCTTTGGAATATAAAAGGAAATCCACATTCATTTTTTGCGTTATTTAAACATTACTTTAATGCAACTAATTTAATAGGAGGAATTTTGACCCTTTTTGGTCAAACTTAGGCCCTTCCTTTAAAACTTTGTGACAGTTGATAAAAAGGGGAATGAAAAGAAGTTTTAAAAGTGAAATATATGAACCAATTAATTACTACTCCCTCCGTCTCATTTTATATGTATCTCTTTCTATAAATAACTAGACCACAATACTTGTTATTTTATAAAAATTATCATAAATTACCATATCTTACCTATTATACCCTTGATAGAGTAGTTAATTAATGTTAAAAATGTACTCATCATTTATTATAAAGTTGACTTAAGAAAACATTAAATAAGGGTAGAAGGGTAAAGTTACATCATTTCTTAATGCAAGTACAAAGTAAAAAGGTGACATATAAAATGGGACGGAGGGAGTAATATTTTAGCAATGAAAACGATATAATATAGTACTCTAATATTCTTACCGCATCATGAGAGTATTTATTCGAGATTTATCAATTTGGCATCAATCTCTATCTTCATGCATTCAACTTTTGACAACTAATTATAGTTAAGATGTCGACTTTGGAGTATATTTTTTTCCTTGTCCAATCATCCTAGGGACATGATGCATGTGCATATATTCTATCTTCTTGAAAATCCGTTTGTGGACATTCTTTAGCTTTAATGCGTAAGGTCTTACGTGTCATGACTTGATTCCATTTCCTTCTTTAGGTTATTGCATGCATGCATGAAAATTTTTCTATCTCTATATATATCTGATTTTTGTACCCCAAAATATTATAAGGCACTCAAATCTCCACATTCTTTATAATTTAACTTATATAGCAAATATTAAATGGCTTCAAAATCTCTTCACTATCAAGGCAATCACACTTTCTCTAAAACAGAAAAGGTGCAGCAAATTTCATGCATTAATTTCTTCCAATATCTATATATAGCAATTCTTGTTTCTCCCATTATACTTAGTTATGCTCGAGTTTATGTTTTTTTTTAAAGCGTTTATTTTGTTGTTTGCAGGGTTATATAATTTATCCGAAAGCTCTTAATATTGTTTGGGGAACTGATCAACGCTTTTGGAAGTTACCCAAATACGAGTAAGAATTAATTGGTGTACCAAATCTAAGTTATAGAAATTTACTATATATATACTACCTTACAATTGTAAATTGGCTGACATTGTCAATAAATATATTTGAATTACAGAAAAGATGGTGCAGAACTTATACAAGTAAATTGGTTGGAGGTAACTGGCTGCATTGACAATATTAATATAGCGAAGAAAACGTCATACGACGTTGGATTTACAGTGTCACTGATGACTGATGCATTTGGTTGGAGCGATTCACCCGTTTATCTTATGGCTAAATGGGGAGATAATACTCAATGGACAAAGGTGAATTTGACAACTGAGATTAATGGCAAAAAGATGATATCAAAAACTATTATGATAACAAAAGGGAAGGGGAACAATGTTGATAAGATTTATTTTGGATTGTATGAAGTTTGGAACAAAAAGTGGAAAGGAGGTCTCAAAATTCATTCTATAAACTTGACAGAGATCTAGAAACTAATTTACTGAGTGAAAAAGCTAGCAATACTACAAAAAGGTTGTAAAATAAAAATACGTTGATCGTTGTTATTCCCTAAATCAAAATTTAAAAGAAGGAAAAGCTCAAGTTAAAGATCTTATATATTTTTGTTCATGTATTTTAGAAGTGTGTTTTCTTAAATAAATTTGTGTTTTGTATTTGTACGTATTGCTCGCATCATGAATGAACTGTAATTCCCAGTCATATGCTTCTTTTATACTTGTATATATAATAAATTGAAAAACACCTATCATGGCTTAAAGTTGAAAATTACGTAATTTCGTTTGTTCTTTTATTTTCTTTCAAGTTTTATCCCTTTTAAAATAAAATAAAATAATTATATATATAACATGCGTTCAATTTAACTAATTTCATGTAACTCATCGTAAGAAGTGAAAATACATCAATTACACGTGACCTTGTCCTGGAAAGATAGTTATAATATTCGAACAATCAATTATAACTTTATTTGAATTCTTAAACTTAGATGTTGATAGTTCTAATCTTTTAGATATATCAGAATTATCGTCATATTAATTTATTCTTGATCATAACCTCATTTTATTCTTCGTTGATTTTTCAAATGCTCTCTCTAATTTTTTTTTTTTTAAGTGTCCATATTATCTTTTGACTTTATATATTATATATATAAAATATTTTGTGGTAATTATTGACACGAAAATATCTCTTATTATAGTGATTTAGTCACTTGCGATAATTTCAGTAAAATAGTTATCTAACAATTATATCTTTGTCGTATGTGATGAGATTTTCCATTATTCATAATGTTCCCAAGTCTTTTGAAGTCAGAGTGGGTGATATATGCACGTTTGCTTGAACATCTTCTATGATATTGCTTTTCCATCAATGATAAAAACGTACATTCACTTATGAAGTTTGTTTCAGTTGACCTGGTGATTCAATTTGCAACACTATATTCCTCGCAGAAACATTGTCATGCAAATTAAGAATAATCTTGTATATTTCAATTTTCAATTACGCATCATGCCTTATTTCATTATCCTCCAATAAATTTGATCGGATTACTTTATTTATTTACTTTACTTTTTGGCCAATTACTATACCATGTAGTATACAATTCATTATGTTTTCCCAAACTTATTTCAATTGATATATACTTGGTTTGACCATCATTCTTTACAAGAATTTAATTTAATTTAATTTAATCAACTGGATTTCTTACTACTTTAAAATTCAAATATTTATGATTTTCGAGGTAATTTGGGCTGACTAGAATCAAGTGATAGTTGATTAAAAAAATAAATGAAAAAAAGTTGTAAAAGTAGAATATGTGAACTATATATAGTACTGTAAATATTCAACGTGTGAGAATAATATACAGTGCCAAATTTGTTGTGGGTATATTATATTATTCAATTGGCCTCAATCTCTACCTTCATGCATTCAATTTTGACAACTCATTATAGTAAGGAGTATATTTTTAACTTTGTTTTTGTCGGTTTTATCATTTCCCGCGTTTAAAATAACTGGTAAATTTGAGTGAGTCACAATTTTAATTTGATGGATTCTGAATTCTAAAATGACGATCTTTCATTAATAATAATTGAGTTTTAAATTTACTATACATATATTTGATGATTATTTTAAACATAAATATACTACTTAAATAAAACTATTGAGTTCAGTCGAACCCGTATCCAGGCTACTCCACTGAGTAAGGTAAGCCAAATCCCATAAGGAGTAAAACGTTTCCTTAAAACAACTTGTAGAAAAATGCATGCCAACATATATATTAGAATATAAGACATGATATTTTATTCCATTTGATTGGTTGATATTCTATGCTAAATGTCTCTTAATACGTGTGATTTGATTCCATTTCTATCTCTATATATATCTGATTTTTGTAGCGAAAATTATTATAAGGCACTCAAATCTCTACATTCTTTAATAATTCAAACTTATATAGCAAATTAAATGGCTTCTAAATCTCTTCATTACCAAGGCAATCAAACATTCTCTAAAACAGAAAAGTACAGGAAATTTCATTCATTAATTTCTTCCAATATTGCAATTCTTGTTTCTCCCATTATTACTTTCCTTTATGCTCGATCCATCATGTTTATGTTATTTATTTAATATAGTGTTATTTTTGTTGCTTGCAGGGTTATATAGTTTATCCGAAATCTCTTAATATTGTTTGGGGAAGTGATAAGAGTTATTGGAAGTTACCTAACTACGAGTAAGAATACAACTTTTTTTTAAAATGTTTGCCAATTATTTAGTGTTACGTACTTGTAACTTATAGCTGAACTTTGAGATATATTTTGATTTCATAAAGAAGTTGAATATAAACTTTTCTATATGGAGTACATTTTGCATAATGAAAAGACAATATAAGAGTGCATAAATCATGTTGAGATAAATTTAATTATAATAATCTCCTATGGTATATATATGCAAAAATGTGAAGTAGGCAATAAAATAGCGCAAAGAGACTTTCAGAACAAATTATAGGCGCACCAAATCTAAATTATATATAGAAATTAAATCTGTACATTAATTAGATTGTAAAACTACATGTCATAATTTGGTATTTCAGCACGCTAACGTTTTTATTAAATATATTTGAATTACAGAAAGGATGATGCAGAACTTATCCAAGTAAATTGGTTGGAAGTAACTGGTTGCATCGACAATATTAATATAGCGAAGAAAATATCATACGAGATTGGATTTACAATGTCATTGATGACTGATGCGTTCGGTTGGAGAGATTCACCAGTTTATCTTATGGCTAAATGGGGAGATAACACTCAATGGAGAAAGGTGAATTTGACAACTGAGATTAATGGCAAAAAAATGATATCAAAAACTATTACGATAACAAAAGGAAAAGGGAACAATACTGATAAGATTTATTTTGGATTGTATGAAGTTTGGAACAAAAAGTGGAAAGGAGGCCTCAAAATTCATTCTGTAAATTTGATAGAGACCTAAAAACTAATTTAGTCGAGTGAAAAAACAGTATTACAAGAAAATTATAAGATAGAAATACATCGATTATTATCATTAATAAATCATAATTTATTATAGGAGAAACTTAAGTTAAAAATCTTATTCATGTATTTTAGAGTCATGTGTTCTTTTAATTAAATTTGTATTTGTATTTAATATTGTTCGTATAATAAATGAAATTTTGATTTTCCTCTCATATTCTCTCCTTCGGGACTTCACACCCTTTCCCTTTGTCGTATTTTATGGATAAGTAGTAGGGATCTATGAGGGTTAAAATACTATATTTTGAATATGAATTTGGATATGAAAATTTTCAAAACTTTAAAAACAAAATTGATATTTAAAAAAAAAACGAGAAAATCATATTTGAAGAAAAATTATTGACTTTCCAAACAAAAAGTCTTCACGACGACGGCTAGCTTCTAGTTCTTCCCATATCAATAGTTATTTAAAAGTCATGCAAAAGATGTGAATATATGTTACTAAGGTCTATATATGAGCTTAGTGGCATTTTAAAATTCACTTATCCAAGTGTAAGAAGTATAAATTAGTACTAGATTCACCCACAAATTATAAGCTACGATTCAAACTATTTTTTGAATATATAATATATATATATATATATATGTATATATTCGAATCCGATGATTTCTAATTTTGTATCTGTGTTAAACTAATTTCTAAGTATTGGAAGTGTATTAAATGTGAATTAGGGTCATAATGAACCTCCAACACCAAGTCGAGTTCAAAGTTTTCCTACCGATAATTTTTTTACATGAGATTATGCAAGGGTCAATTTAAAACGATCATATGTAACGACCTAACCCGGTCGTTATGAGTAAGCGTGTCACTCTCCGAGCCTACACCCTGGGCGGAACTGGCACTCGAAGACCATTGTTGGCCCCAAGCGAACCCTTGGCCTGGCTTACTTAACTCAGCGGAAGACAATATTCATATCTATAATGATAAATGAACTTAACTGAACTGAAATAAAATAACTGAGAATGTTTTAAAGATTAAACATTCAACTTGGCCAAAAGTGGCAACCGAAGTCTTAACAATAATATCTAATAATGAAAAGACTCAAAGGACTAACATCTGACTGTCTATGAAGCCTCTAAAACAACTGAGATGGATGTTGGGACAACCCACAACATCCTAATGAACTAACTAGAAAGCAATAAAAATGAGTCCTCTGGAATGCAAAAAGGCTCACCGACTGACTCTGAACTGCTCACTAGATCAACGGTGCGCTGGAATACCGATCTTAGTTACCTGTGTCTGCATCATAATAAAATGCAGGACAACTGGCATCAGTACATTGAATGTACAAGTATGCGAGTTGGAATGCTAAAACAATATAGGCTGGAAAGAGAATCTGAAAGAAACACTTACCTTGGCTTTTTTCAACTCATGAATACTTAACTGAACTCATTTCAATATAAAGCAGTTTAAACAAGTGCAATATAAAGAAAAACTGTTTAAAAATATGATGTCAACTCTATGTATATACAAGGATACAACATAACTCTTAAATGTATGTAACATACAATAAACTGATATATATAAAAATACAATAACTTCTGTGGGAGTTTCTCTTACCGACAACCATCACATAAGAGCTATAGTGATGATACAACGATCTACCTCACGCTGCCAGCACATCCTATACCCGGCCAAAGGTATAGAACCTGAAATGACCTAATGGATCCACTAGTCTATTGCGAAAAGGATTCATCTAAAAAGTATGACCCTTTTCTACCCATGATGGCTACATGGTTCTATGGTGACATGAGTTATCTAAACTCATGCTCGTCCCCAATTCGGTGCTCAATACTACTCCCAAAATATACTGGCTCTTATGTTTTAAAAACATACTTCTTCTGTGATTTGAGATTAGTGCTCAAAAATTTAGCTCAAAGGCTATCTTGGAAATCAAAATTTCCCTTCTTGCTTCTTTTAGAAAGCGATTACTTTTTCTGAAAACTAGCCCGAAGCCTCTTTGGAAATCTCAGTTTCCGTCTTATTTAAATGTGAAAACATTTTAAATCTCTTTGGGAATACTTAGTCCTCATATACTTTTGAAGAAATGAACTTCAAACTTTACTCTTTACTCTTTACTCAACTTGAACTTTAAGTCTTAAAACAAAGTTAAAACATTTGAAAAAGACTTGAAAAACTCTAAGAACTTATCTTGACTTGACTCTTACTTCTCTTGACTTTGATCTTAACTTTCCTTGAATTGGATTATGGATTCAAGGTTCATGATTTCATATTTATGGATGATTTCATGATATTTAGATGTACCTTAGAGTGTTGGAATCAACTAGAAAACGTAGGTACATCACTAAGGAACATGTACAAAAAGGTGGGGAAAGAATGGAGAGAACTGGCGTCCCTGGTGCTCTGTGAGGCGCGGGGCGCCAGTCCTCAAACGTCAGAGGAGCTTCTGGGGTGCGCTGGCTGGCGTGACGCCCCACCTCCTTCCCCAGGTTTTTGACGATTTTTCTTCTCCGTTTTTCATCTCTAAACTTCCATAGTTCTTTCCCCAAACAATTAGGATCATTATTACTCTCAATACCCAATATATTTAACTCTAAAACAACCCGGAACCACGAATCAAATCAACATTAGGCATTCAACAATCAACCAACAAGAATTCAACAATGTTCTTCAAGAACTTCACTTTCTTAACATTCAAACAACTCCAAATTTGCTGAATTGAAACAAGTTTGGCGTGTGGGTGAACTAACCCAACACTATGTGATCTCACATACCTTGTAGGGATCACCCCCGACGAATTCCACTCGCAAGGCTTGAGTGTTCTTGGCGAAATCTTGGCTTTTCTCCCTTTCTTTCTTCCTTTCTCTTTTCTCCAAGCCCTAACATGCCACGAACTTGTTATTGTCACCTGTGGTTTTCAAGTGGTATTGTTTATTGTTCTATGTGATTGTGCATGTTGTTTGTGATTGCTGGTTGACTCGGGTACCATGCTAATATACTAACTATGGATGACTCGATCGGATACCATGTCATACACTAACAATTTGGGTTTGGGTTATGTGAGAGAACCAGGTAAGTGATTGTGGTTCCATGAGAGGACTGATCATTTGCATTGTGATCATGTGGGACATGTTGTCATGCATTGGTTGACTTATGCGTTGTTGTTCCATGACATGTGACTGAGAGTTTATGTGGTTGATAATTGTTGTCATGTGCATTGTTCTGTGTTACTACTTGTGGTGAGCTGTTTACATTCCTATCTTGGATTGATTGTGTGCTCCTAGTAGTACACTGTGGTTTGTGTAGTGATGTTGTACTTGTTCTTTTCTTTGTTGAGTACTTCACATCTTCTACCAGCTAATCCAAGACCTCAGTTGAGAGATGTCCTGAATACAAGGGTGAGCTACGTCTTTCGAGTTGTCATGGGGTCTTCTGCTTTTCTTGTCCATCTTTTCGGAGATAGACACTAGTCTTTAGTTTATTGATTGATTCGGGGGTTGCATCCCCAGTTTGACTATTTTAGAATTTTGGTTATGATGACTTTTAGTTCTTAGAGGTTTTTCCGCATTAAACATTTTAAAACTATTTAGTTGAGTTTATGAGGACTCAATCCTTTGGTTGTTAAATTGTTTTACTCTTTATATGATAAACTTGGTTTTTGAACGATGTTGGGTTTGTACATGGTTCTCCCACTAGATTGTTATTGTTAGTGTGTGTGTCACTCACAACGGTCTGAATCATGACATCATATCTCTTAAGATTCTTCATGGACTTTGTCTAAAGCTCTGAGTACATTAGTCCATTGTAAAGTGAGGGATACACATCTACTTGGATGACTTCCATAATACTGTTTTTCCACTAATAATAAAAACATATAATCACTTGTGAATTTTGTTTCAGTCGATCTGATTATTTAATTTTCATCACAACATCCCACAATAACCATGACGTACTCATTGTCGGGCAAAGCATAATTGATCTTCTATATATTTTAATTACCCCAAAATTCATTTTATTATCATACAATTAATTTAATCGAGATTACTTGTGTATCTATTTGATTTACTTATCAAACAATTGCTATATCATATATCGTGTACAATTCATTATGTTTTTCCAACATTTCGAAGTTATTTCATCGACTGATATTTGGTTTGATCATCACTCTTTACAAGAATATGATTTAAATATTTATGATTTTCAAATACAGCTTTCATGCACATAATAAAATTAAGACAAGTATTCATTGAACAATTACACTTACTTTGGAATAAATATATGCTGACTAGAATCAAGTGATATATATTTCATTCAAAGAAGGTTATTTTAATTAAAGTAGAATATGTGAACTAATAATAAATAAGCAATGAAAACGATATTATTATAATAAACTACTACTGTAATATTCTAATTACCGTGTGAGAATATTTATGAGTAGTATAAAGCCAGTTTTGCAGTTGACATATAATTATTCGAGCTTTTATCAATTTGGAATCAATCTCTACCTTCATTGCATTCAATTTTGACAACTCATTATTATGTGGAGTATATTTTCTTAACTTTTTTTGTCTGTGCGATCATTTTTCACGTTCGAAATTAATTAGTATGATTTATTCGTAGAGTTTCAATTTCAATTTTATAAGTTCTGAATTTTAAAAAGGTGACTTTAAATAATAATAACTGAATTTTAAATTTAATATTGTATATATATCCAATAAGTGTTTTCAACCAAATATAACGATTGAGCAAATTAAAACTATTGAGTTAGATCAAATCAATATCCGAGTTACTAGCTTTGCCCATGACACTTTATCACTCTGATTAGTTCAGATTTGTACGGAGTAAGCCCAGAAGGAATAATTTAAACGTTTCCTTAAAAAAACACTTTACAAAAATGCCTATCAACTTATATTAGAATATAAGACTATGTTATTCCATTTGGTTGGTGATATTGATCTTAACTTGATTCCATTTCTATTTATATTAGACACAGGTGCCCGTGCTAGTACGGGCCCAATATCTATTATTTTTTAATTTTAATTAATGTTATATAGATAAAATTTAAAAAGTTGATTAAATTTTAATGTAATTTTTAGATTTTTTAAGTTGTTAATTATTTTTTGTTTGCTCAAATTTAATGTGAAGAGGTCCTTAATTTGTTAATTACTTTTGGTTTGTGCAAATTTAATGTGAAGAGGTCCATTAAGATCCCCATAATTAAAGTATTTTTCGTCATCAATCGTTAATTTTTTACTCAAAGTAGATACAAGATATAAACAAATATTACCGACATTAAAAATAATAAAGCTATAACTAAATAATATGAATTCAAAACTAAAAGTCATAGCTAAAACGGATCTCATAATTTCAAAAATATTATACACTAGTTAAATTATAATAGAACAAAAGAAATCATTTTTTAATTTTTTTTTCGAAACATGCTGAAGCAGGGCACGTTGACAGAGACGTGCTTGCTTCAGTGTGAACTCTCTCTTATATAATAAGAGAGTATATATATTAAGCATAGGGGAAGATGCCTTATTTATTTTATTAATTATATTTTGAAAATTTTAACTTGACTATTAGTATTTTATATAATTACTTAACGATAATGATAAAGTCAGGCAAAAATAATTAATTTCTTAATTTATTAAAATAAAAAAGTAAAACAATTTTTTTTTTATATTTAATATAAGAGTAAACTAAATGATTCCATTTATTTACTTTATTAATTATAATTAGAGCATGTGAATTAATTTCCCATAAAAATCTCAGTCAATAAGATGATAACATTTTCCTTAATTCTGTCATTATTTATCCTTTCTTCAATCTCTTCTTATTATATAGTATATCCGTTCATTTTTACTTGTCATATTTAAATTTCACCTATTTATTAAAAAAATAATTGATATAGTTATTTTATTACACTATTTCTATTAATTAATGTTTAATATTTAATTAATACGATAGATAAAATGTGATTTAAAAAAATTATTAATATGAAAAATGACAATCAAAATGAAATTTATTTTTGAATAATGAATAAGTAAAAAAAAAGAGATGAAAGTGGGACCTGTCATATTCTTCGATGACATATTAAGAAAGTGGGACCGATCATATTCTTGAATGGGTATAGTTTGTAGTTGAATAGAAAAAGGAGGACCTTTTTAAGAGTTTTTACTTAGGATCAAATAACAATGCAAAATATAGAACTAATTTTTTAAGCAACAAATTTTTTTAAAAGATTTTAATACCCTTAAAGTTTAATTTAATACCAGAAAGCTGACATGTTGAAACTGTCCTTTCTACATATTCTTTGTAAAAAAAAATTCTTATATAGCAAAAAATGGCTTCAAAATCTCTTCACTATCAAGGCAATTACACATTCTCTAAAACAGAAAAGGTTCATGAAATTCATAACTTTATGATAGCTGGATATACTATATATATACGAAAATCATTACAAGCTAATACAGTGAATGATTCAAAACATTAAAATGAAGTTTGGAAAAAATTATAATTAAAGAAAAAATAGTTTGGTTCACAACATAGTATTACATTTTCACACAATATGGGACGGTTAGAGTAGTATCGTGGAATTATGTTTAATGTAGTTACGATGACTGATTTATATAGAATTGTTCTTTTTTTTTTTTTGGTTGAGAAGGAGTTAATTTATTTATATATAATACTAGTCCTGGACACGTGCGTTGCACGTGTATTCCTAACAATTAATAAATACTATTAAAATATTAGTGTGAGATTCAAAATTAAATTAAAAGAGGAAAAAACTCAAATTGATAATTGGTGTTCATATATGTCAAAACAATATCATAGTTGAACTTGAGATGAATGAGTAGAACAATTATATTTTAAAACTAATTATTAAAGTTAAAAAAATTGACTCAAACTCTTTCTAAGAATCTCTCCGGCACAACAACGTACAAATAAAAATCTTAAATAATGTATATTAACATTATATTAGATATTAATTTAACATAAATAGAGTAAGTATTTGTTCTCAAGACTTTAGATGATACATATGTATCGTGATATTAAATTTGTTATAGTCTCATTCAAATTAAAATAAATTCTTATTATCTATAGCTATCCATGTGCCTTTTGGCATAGCTAGTGTAGCATGAAAAAACAAACTTTACATCATCTGATAACAACATAATAGCATTCTTATACACAAACTTATAAAGATGAGGCTTTAATTTGGGTAAGTACAAATTCAATAAATAAATTACCATATAAAAAGTGATTTATTCACTTTAAGAGGTGTTTATTTTCAAAACAAAAAAAGAAAAAGTTTCTTTAGTGTTATTCTTTTACTTCGGCCACTATTACTATAGTCGGTAGTTGTACACAATCCACAAATTATATGACGTTTTCTTATGAGGTTTTCTTAATTTATCAAATTATTTAATTTATGTGATAGTTCAACAATACATAGTTCAAATATGAATATGAGCAACATCACTTATGATTACAAATACTTCATGCCTTAATGCTTGTGTCTTGTCTTTACAAAATTGTAACCTCCACCATATTACAGTCATATGTTAAAGTTGTACGGAAATTCAATTAACATATATCTTTATTTGGATGCATGGGATCACTGTCAATTTTATGATGTACACCTGGGGAAGAAAGTAATAACTACTGGTTATAGAGATCCTTAATAACTATCGACATAAGAATATTAATATGATACATTTAAAACTTGGAGTATTGTAAAATTTTATTGCATCTAAATAAAGGATATGAACAAATTTAACTGAAAATAAAAGAAGCAGATAGCCCGAAGAAAATTAAAAGTTGTGGGATAAGATTAGGCTGTGGATATAACGCTAGAAATAATTAGTAAGTTTTAGTAATCTATAAATATATTTGTTCAAAGTTAAATTTTTTATTTTGATTACTTTGAGTTTCTGAAGATAGAGAGATACTAATCAAGCAGTTGGTATACTTCATCCAACAATAATATAAATACCAAATTAGTTTTTGAAAAGTAAATACAAAGTGAGAAAGTGTTACCATGCCAATTATGTGGAAGTAATAAGCAAGAAACCTGTAAAAGTATTAATAATTACACATAAAGAGACAATGAGTTAACCAATGATAAATGTAATTTCTAATCGAACAAAATCTATATAATTGATAGGGATTATATTTTGACAAATATATGTATGAAAGTATCTCAACAACAAACATTTTCCAAGTCGAAAGCCTCAATTAGAGAATTGCTCAAACAAAAGGGTAAAGGTGGAAAGAAATCAAAAACAAAACATGTCGATAAATTAAGTGACATCCAATGAAATTCAAGAGGAAACGAAAGTAACAAAACAAAAGCAATGACATATTAACAGTGAAATAATAGTTGTGATCATACCTGGAAAAAATGTATATGAGAAGAAGACAAATAGAACAATAAAAAGAAAACAACTTATTGCGGACCTTTATAGAGAGCAATTAAGAATATATTAAATTGTGAGGAAAAATTAATGGTTGGGAAAAGAAAAAGTCAGTACAATGTACATTACCTTTAAAGATGCAGTTATATGAATTGAACAGACAACTTTTAGCTATAGAGGTATTACGTTTAACATGAATAGTAAAAAATAATATTATTTGGAAATTAGAAATTAAAGGGCAGAAATTTTACATCAAAAAGGAAAAAAAAAAACAAAAATTGAGGAAAAAGATTAATAAGGATGCTTGGTTAAGATTGTAGTAAATAAATTATGTGGGCATATTGAGGGAAAACTGAATATGCAGCATTAAATGAGACTGTTGAACTTCTAAAAAATTAAACACACAAAAAAACACTACTGAACTTTCATTCACTCACCATTTATGTGATTTTAATATCATTATTTAATTAAATATTTCAATCTTTAGGTAATTAGAATATTATTATTTAATTAGATATTTTAAATTAGGATAAGGATAAAATGGTATTTCAACTTTTAAGTTTGTGACTTTCCACTTTTAGTATAATATGATATGATGCATCCATACAATTCAGGTGGCTAGAAGCATTACAATCAGCTTGAATACTAGGTAAATTAGCTACTAAGGCTATACTATCCGAAGATGGAGGAGGCATGTCAAAGGTCTGAAAATTTGCTCCCTTCTTTCCAGCATCTATAGTATTCGTGCTGAACAAAGAAGTAGATGTCCGCTCCATGTTACAAAATACAGGAATACCTACTACATTATCAACTAGAGTTACACTATTCGGTGATGAAGGTGGCATGTCAGGCCTAATAAAGGTTACTCCCTCCTTGTCCGCATCGATATTCTTCATGATGAACATGGGTGGGGCTGACCATTCCACAAAATCTATGTTTTCCTTTAGCTTAACCGCTTCTTTAGCTAATCTATCCGCCACCTGGTTCTGCTCCCTGCGTCTAAGGGTGATCTGTGGGTTCCCCTGCCTCTGGAGCAATGCCCTGCATTCAAGGATTATGTTAGAAAAAGAATCGTTTCCTTCGTAAATCAGCACAAGGATGTCTGATGAGTCTGTTTCTATTTGAAGTGGTGTTAACTTGTGTCTATCTGCCATTCTTAATCCCATTAGGAGAGCTAATATTTCAGTGTGGAGCGCATTCATAACGTTTGTCTTTGTTGAGAACCCTGTTATCCAAGAACCCCTAGTATCCCGTAAAACTCCTCCCGCTCCCCCCTTCCTCGTGAGATAATTAAAAGAACCATCCGTGTTTAGTTTAAAGCCCGTTTCGGGCACCACCCACTTTAGATTAGTTCTAGTCTTATTTCCAACGTTTTCCTTTAAACCTAGGTAGAAGAACTCTAATGCTCTGTCTAGCGGTATGGAAGTTAAGATGTCGTCTTTCTTTTCATTATGGAAATTATGGTTCCTGTTCAACCATATGCTCCATACATAGTAAGGAAAAGCGTAATTCGAGTCAATGTATGTTAAAATTCTTGATTTTCCTAATTGTAAAAAGCTAGTCTGTTTCTCTCTTATCTAGGATAGGTTTTAACTGATCGACTAGGCCTAATTTTTCCCAAAGTTTTAATGCTTTGGGGCATTCTACAAAGATATGTGTATCGGTTTCTACATCTCCACATATAGGACAAATTGGACTGATGTTGATCCCAATAGAGTGTAGATGCTGGCTTGTCGGTAGTCTCCTATTGTCACGACCCGGGAGCACCCCCTATTCGTAACCGGCGTACTCGACCTCGAAGAGGTCTAATACAAGCCTCTTAGCATTCATTCATCGCATAGACACTAAAACTATAAGGAATTTAAAACTTTCTTTACCAAGAAAACATTTCATAAAAAAAATCAAAATAATAGCAAGCGGAAGACTTTCTAGACTTTATACATGATGTCTCAAAACCATCTAATACTTTAGAGTACAAAATTTGGGACTAATCTCGTACACAACTTAAACAATACTAGAAATACATCAAAAGGAACATGTAGGGTATTGTCCTCGAATCTATGAGGACTCACCAAGTCTTCATCTCCAACACTTAGAAACCTATCAAGTAGCCATGACATGTCACCATCTCCAAATCCCTACACTTTAGTCCAAAAAGGGAAAGAAAGGGATTAGCAAAATTAAGTACTAAGTATGGAGTCCATGCAAGAAAATATGCACAACGGACATTTACAAGGAATGTATGCCTTCATATCATTTTGATAAAAACCTTCACTTCACAAGTATAAAAGACATAAAACAAGTCAACATTAACATATAAGACCATAGCCAAGCACACACATACTTAACATAAGTCCATATACAACCCATGCTTAGCTATAAAAGAACACATTGTCATTTCATTACCATAGGACCTCTACCTAATTAAACCTTAAGACACACTTGAGTAAGACAAGAAGTGACCGCCCATACAACCTCTTCAAGCACACTTAAGTGTTCCCCAAGATTACCTTAGATAAGGACATTTCCTTTACAACATAACATCAATAGACCAACATTCTTTAAGAAACCATTTTGGAGACATTCAAGCACATAAGGGGACTTTCACATAATAGTCGTTAGACTTAGGGAACTCACTTTAGTATCTTCAAAGCCTACTCGTGCCATGTGTAGATAGCATCCCATACTACTACCTACACGTTGTAGAACCTATCCAATAACTAGAGTGCACATCCCACATGATGGGAATAGGCATAACCGACATAGACCATACTAGCTAGGTATGGAATCCGGAGTCTATCCTACTCCGTGGAGGTTGTTCTACTTGCCAAAGGTAGAACTAGTAAGCAACCCATGTAGGCACATGGTTAAGGGATGTCCAAGGAAGTTCATTGTGCCTAATCTCATACTCAACTAGGCCACCTTCCTAACCACATCCACTCGGTGCTAGCCTTGTTTCCCATAGAGTATTCAATCACATATGTACTTAGAGAAGGTTCCTTTTCTAGTTCAACCAACTCATAGTACCTCTTCCCAAGAAAGGCCCCATTTCTTAGTCATGGCCAATCAAGGTTCATAAGGATAGCTCATTAAATCCCCCTAGAAGGGTGCCTTAGGCCTACCGATCCAAGGTTCATCATTTCACACATGAGAAGGGCTACCACCATTAGGTCTACCGATTTCATGGTTTTACATTTACTTAGGAAAGCTAGACTTATGAAAGGGCACCATTTCTTAGTTTTGCCCATTTCACACATTCATGCATTCAAGACTTTAAGTAACAAGGAGGGACACTTTAGTCTACCAACCAAGTCACAACATTTTCATTTAAGGATACTTCATAATCCAACATCATTTCATATATACATCATGAGAAATCATACTTTAACTCACAATGCTATCCACTTTACATAGGATCATCACAAGATCACATAAAACTCATTCACACCATTCCTTCACATATAGCTTCACATAAAACTCATTCACATCATTCCTTCACATATAGCTTCACATAAAACTCATTCACATCATTCCTTCACATATAGCTTCACATAAAACTCATTCACATCATTCCTTCACATATAGCTTCACATAAAACTCATTCACATCATTCCTTCACATATAGCTTCACATAAAACTCATTCACATCATTCCTTCACATATAGCTTCACATAAAACTCATTCACATCATTCCTTCACATATAGCTTCACATAAAACTCATTCACATCATTCCTTCACATATAGCTTCACATAAAACTCATTCACATCATTCCTTCACATATAGCTTCACATAAAACTCATTCACATCATTCCTTCACATATAGCTTCACATAAAACTCATTCACATCATTCCTTCACATATAGCTTCACATAAAACTCATTCACATCATTCCTTCACATATAGCTTCACATAAAACTCATTCACATCATTCCTTCACATATAGCTTCACATAAAACTCATTCACATCATTCCTTCACATATAGCTTCACATAAAACTCATTCACATCATTCCTTCACATATAGCTTCACATAAAACTCATTCACATCATACCTTCACATATAGCTTCATTTTTTTTTGGAAATTCTAAGAGGAGTGACTTAAATGAAAGGAATTGGGTCATAAAAAGGTCTTATAGTTGCTAGGAAAGGAAAAGAATAGCATAGGGTCAATTTTGGAAAAGGACTAAGGACCCATAAAGTCTTGACTTAAAAATTGTGCCCATTCCCGTCTAAACTCGTCCTTTGGACAGTGCTTCACTATTTCAGGCATAACGTTTTACTCCAAGGTCGGAATTGGGCAAACTCAATGGCGTTGGAAAGAGGACTCAGAGACCTTTAATTGGATAGGTAAAGGTCCACATAATTCATTTTGAGCTAAAAGATATGACCATTTAAAGTTGACCCTTACAACTCACTAGTTCAAATGACTAGTTTCCGAACGTCATGGTCATTTCTCATCATTTCATCAAGTTCTCAACTCCAAACTCACATGTGAGGCTCTAGTTTCACTAGTTCGTTTTTAGGGTCGTTACACCTATGATTGCTAAGCCAGAGGAAGAATTTAATTTTGTTCGGGCACTGGAGTTTCCAGATCCCGTTAAATTCCTTATTGGAAGAAACTTTATGTTTTGATTAATTTTCCCTTAATATGATGATACACTGAGGATGTGGTGAATGACCCATTAGCTGTAAGTGCCCAATAAGGCTTATCTTTTGGATTTGGAATATGGGGGATGTTAATTTGATAAATGACACTTTGTAGTAAAGGGTAAGGAATATTCTCAAGCTTCCACTGCCCCTTTATAATGACTGAATTAACTAACCTCTCCGTATCTTCCATAGGAAGGGGCCCACTAAGCATGTTTCTTAGCGTCGTGGAGTTATGGTCCGTCCAAAAATTTATTTGTTTTCCGTCCCTAACTAGCCAGTGAATGCATTCTTTGCACTCTTCCCATCCGTTTATTATGTTTTTCCAGTAGGAACTTTTTTGTTTTTTATGATTTGAGTTATTCCTTAGACCATTTGATTTTGTATAAATGTCTAGGAGCGTTTTTGCCCATAGGGCATTTGGGTTTTTAAATACCCTCCAGGCTAGTCTTGCTAACATGACTCTATTTTTTATGCTACATCTTTGGATTCCTAGACCACCATCTTTTTTGCTTGTCGTAACTAAGTTCCAATTAATAGGGTGAAGCTTTTTTTTTAATATCCGTGGACCCCCAGATAAAATTACGCTGGATTTGATCCACCCTTTTCGTGATACAAGCAGGCAGCTTAGTTAATTGCATTATATACGTTGGGATGCTATTAAGGGACAATTTTGCTAGCGTGGTTCTACCCGCTATGTTCAAGAATTTCGTTTTCCAACTAGCTAACTTTGACTGCATATTATCTATAATGAATTGGAAATCCCTAGTTGTGGGCTTTTGGTGAAAAATAGGGAACCCAAGGTACTTCCCAAAGTTACTACTTTCTTGGATTCCTATAGCTACCGATAGGGATTGATTGAGTGAGTTACTACAATTATTAGAGAATAGAATTTTTGATTTAGCATGGTTTACACTCTGTCCACTCATACAGCAGAAATCTTGCAATGTATTTTTTTATTGCTAAGCAAGTTTCAAGTTCCGCTTTTCCTATAAGTACTAAATCGTCTGCAAAGAATAGATGGGATAGTTTAGGTCCCTTTCCTGCGATTCGTACGGGTTTCCACACTTTCTGGAGTACTTGGCTATTAATTTTCTTGCAAGTACCTCCATACACATAATGAATAGGTAAGGGGACATAGGGTCCCCTTGCCTAATTCCTCTGTTGGGTGTAATATATTTTGTTGTAGTACCGTTAATTAAGATAGCAATCTTACTAGAAGAGATGCAAGACATTATGAGGTTTATGATCTTTAGGGGAAAATTGAAAAAATGCAGGGTATATTTCACAAAAGACCATTCTAACTTGTCAAAGGCCTTCTCTAGGTCTATCTTTAATATCATATTTCCGTACTGACCCTTCATTTTTTTAAAGTGGTTTAGAATCTCCTGTACAATAATAACGTTATCGGTAGCCTGCATGTTCTTAAAGAAACTTGCCTGGCAGGGGCCAATAATTTTGTTAAGAATAGGTTTAATTCTGTTTACTATGATTTTAGTAATTATCTTGTAGGTGGTATTACAAAGGCTAATGGGTCTAAAATCTTTTAGGTTCGAAGCATTTTTCTCTTTAGGTATAAGACACACATTTGTGCTGTTAATTTCTGGGTTGATGCATTCATCTGCCCAAGTTTTTTTTACAGAATTCTATTACTGAATGTCCTACTGTTTTCCAGTATTTTTGGTAGAAGAAAGGATGGACACCGTCTGGCCCAGGCGCCTTATGCGGCTTGAAGGAGAAGACTGCAAGTGCAATTTCTCCTTCACTTAAGGTGTCACCCATAGAGGTAAGGTCTTCTCTGGATAAGGAATGATCTTGAGTTACGAAGCATCTAGGGGACTGGTTGTGGTTAGAGTTAAACAAGTTGGCAAAGTAAGAGGTGGTGAACTCTAGGATGTCATTTTGATTGCTTAACCAACTGCCGTCGTCTATTTGTAAGGACAAGATTTTATTTCTTCTACGACGATTTAGGGTGGTAGAGTGGAAGAACTTAGTATTAGCATCACCTTATGCTAACCAATTTATTCGGGACCTGAGCTTCCAATATTCTTCCTCTCTTTTTAAGATTTCATTGTATTCGATTATAAGTCTATTTTCTAGGTCTAGGAGAAGTTGCTACCAGGGTAGTTTGGAGAGGATTGAATTCCCTGTAGCCTTCCCAACAACTTCCTTTTCGTTTGGAAATATATAGAATTGTTCTGATTTGCCACAACTTGTTTATTATTAGCAGGGTCGGGTTGGTTCGCGTTTTTCAAATATCAAACCAAACCATTTGTGTAAAGTTTTTAAATTTATAAACCAAATCAAACTAATAAAACTGGGGTTTTTTTTTCGAGTTTTACAACCTCGAGTTGGTTCGGGTTTTTCAAATACCAAACCAAATTATTTGTGTCGAATTTTTTAATTTTTAAATCAAACCAAACTAATAAACCTCGGGTTTTTTCAGGTTTTTGGATTTTTTCGGTAAAGTATTCATACAACATATAAATAATTTGTTCTCCAAATATTTCTTTATAAGTCCAACCAAAATACAACTATCTAAGTTATTTCTTAAAAAAATAACACAAAATATGAGATGAGTGATGATACTAAAATATGAAACGTTGTCATGCAAATTAATCTTGTATATTTCAATTTTCAATTACGCTCATGCCTCATTTCATTATCCTCAAATAAATTTGATCGGATTACTTTGTTTATTTACTTTACTTTTTGGCCAATTCCTATACCATGTAGTATACAATTCATTATGTTTTCCCAACATTTAAACTTATTTCAATTGATATATACTTGGTTTGACCATCATTCTTTACAAGAATTTAATTTAATTAAATCAACTGAAGTTCTTACTGCTTTAAAATTCAAATATTTATGATTTTCAAATACTGATTTCACATAATGAAATTAAGATAAAACTAGACCTACTCTACTGTTGTTGTATTCATTGAACAATCACACTTGCTTTGGAATAAATATATGCCAATAAGCAAATATTAAAGGAAATACACAATCACTTCTTTCGTCATTTAAAACATTATCATGAATCCAACTAATCTATCTATATATAATAGGAGAAGAAAAAACGCCACATGTCATTATCATAAATTTTCAGAATTTTAAATTATAAATAATTAAATATTATATTACTAATTAAATATTACAAATTCAAAATTTAAAATAAAAATAGACACATGTCATCAACATACACACATAATGACAAATGTCGGCATCTTAAAAAAAGATTTAATATTTTTCTACAATTGATAAACTATTTTAAAATATTTTAAAATTTAAAGCAGTTATAACTTCTCAAATTTACCCTTAATTCTATCCACTACGTTATCTGTCTCTTCTTTTCTCTTTACTTACTGTATGTTTTCAAATCTCAATATTGATAGTGAGGAAATATCTTGAGCCTTGATTGTTCATACATAACTTTATGTAATTTATTAATTTTGTTCAATCTCTGTCCAAGCATCACATGTATTTTCTATCTAATACAGATAAATATGAGTGACTGTATTGTTATTTCAGTAGTAACATAATCAAATCTAATACTTCTGAAAAAATTTCTCCAATTTTGCATCAATGCTATATATAAAGCAGTGTTTAAAATTTCTTTTGCAGATTTTGACTATCTTTTATTGTAATATAAATTAATAACTAATTGTATCTCCTAAAATTTTGGTAATCTATTTCTTTTGCAATATTTTGCTACTTTTTTGATGATCTTTTAATGCAATAAATATTTGAATATATCACTCAAAATTTTAGTAATTGATTATATTTTCATCAATTTATTTGGTAAGTCATACTGACGCATAATTAATTCATAGTTTAAAGTGAATATATATATATATTATTTAATGCATTGAAAAATATGATGATAGTTAGATATTTCTTAACTTAAGATATTCTAATATAATGCGTTTGATCCAATTTTTGAATTCAAGTGTTAAATTCTATATCTTTTCTGCTTATGCCGTTGAATACAAAAAGTGAGATTTTCGTGTTTGGGGGATTCTTGAAGTAAAAGAGCAACTCCAAATCTACTTGAATTAATGACAATGTATGTATTTATATTTCATATATTTGAAATTTAGATAGTTTGTTCACTTTATTAATTTATTTCTTTAATTTTTGTGCGTAATTTCAAACTTAGTACAAATAAAAAAGAGAATAAAGAGTAATACTGGATATGGAAAAAATGTCACATTTGTTAATTTATTAAAATTTATGAAGGTGAAGACTAAACAACTACAAGTCTACATGTGTATTTTTTTAATGTATAAGAAATAAAAAATTTAACAAAACATTCTTAATTTCCATTATATATTATAGCGATGGTAATTGTTGGATAACTTTAATTTATTTTGGCAATAGAAAGAGTATTAAATATTGACTTGACAAATTTACTAGGATGACTCCTAGCACAAAATACTATCTATTGTTATATTGAATTCATATCTTTTTTTTTTCTTTTTTCTTTTTTCTGTTTGCTTATAATTGAATACTATATTTAATGGGGCATGATCCTTGAACTCTAGCTTACTGGCAATATATATATAGTTCATTCAAATGCATGTGATATTCAAATGATACTAATTAAATATATGGTGTGTGTGAATATGTCTTTGTATAAATCGTTTGCATGGCTGTATTATAATGTTTTATGATCTTGATATGTAGGTGTTAAAGTCACACATCAACTTTGACGTGATTATTGTGCAGACAAATAACTTTCGTATATAAGTTAAGTTTCACTTGATTGTGCAGACAAATAACTTTCGTATATAAATCAAGTTTCGCTTACTTTTTCGTTTTCTCTAAAAATAAAATATCATAACAAAGAATAATTCAATTTTTATATTACTTAAAGCTTCAAATATTATATACTTTTCTTATTGTATAAGGTAGTATTTATATTTGAAGGAATGTCATTAGTGTTGTTAAGTAATACAATGATCGGAATAATCTAATGCCTTCATCAAAAAATTTAACTTCTTTAGCATTATCCATGAGAAAATACCACTTGCAATTTTGATAATATTAAAAACATCTCTATTCGTACTTTGGGACAAATTTAAAATCATAATTTAGTATTAAGTAAGATATTAATACGTTAACATACAAAAATATAAAACTTATAAAATATCTTAGTGCAAAAAATGTTCAAAAGAATACAAATAATTTGCAAATGTTTTTACTTGAATTCAAGTAAAAAAAAAAAAACAATAAAGAGTGTCAATAATAACAATAAACTTATAATATTTAAAATATTATTAAAATTAAATAATATTTTATAATGAAAATATATATATTTATTTGTATTATATAAATAGAAGATTAACGAAAAAGAATATTAAAGTAAGTGATAAGTTAATCAAAATTTAGTCGATAATGTTATGATTTTAAGTAGTTAATAATAATGTAGTAACGAACAAACGCAAAGTATATTGTACAAGTTATTAAATGATCATGTGATTTGTTCTTTCATTTCATATATATATAATAATTTTTTATATTATCCGTGCAACGCGCGGGAATGTATACTGGTTAATTTAATAATAGGAATTTTGACCATGTTTTGTCCAACTTAATTAGGCCCCTCACTTATTATGCTTTTTTTCGGTTTAGGTATAAATTGATTATCACCAAATATCTTATATTAATTAATATCTTCCATGTCAAAGTTTAATTAAAGCAAAAAAAGTGAATTTTAAAAACCAAGATTAAGTAGAGAAGTCAAATTTAACTACAATTAAATCGAGGTAATTTGGGCTGACTAGAATCAAGTGATAGTTGATTAAAAAAATAAATGAAAAAAAGTTGTAAAAGTAGAATATGTGAACTATATATAGTACTGTAAATATTCAACGTGTGAGAATAATATACAGTGCCAAATTTGTTGTGGGTATATTATATTATTCAATTGGCCTCAATCTCTACCTTCATGCATTCAATTTTGACAATTCATTATAGTAAGGAGTATATTTTTAACTTTGTTTTTGTCGGTTTTATCATTTCCCGCGTTTAAAATAACTGGTAAATTTGAGTGAGTCACAATTTTAATTTGATGGATTCTGAATTCTAAAATGACGATCTTTCATTAATAATAATTGAGTTTTAAATTTACTATACATATATTTGATGATTATTTTAAACATAAATATACTACTTAAATAAAACTATTGAGTTCAGTCGAACCCGTATCCAGGCTACTCCACTGAGTAAGGTAAGCCAAATCCCATAAGGAGTAAAACGTTTCCTTAAAACAACTTGTAGAAAAATGCATGCCAACATATATATTAGAATATAAGACATGATATTTTATTCCATTTGATTGGTTGATATTCTATGCTAAATGTCTCTTAATACGTGTGATTTGATTCCATTTCTATCTCTATATATATCTGATTTTTGTAGCGAAAATTATTATAAGGCACTCAAATCTCTACATTCTTTAATAATTCAAACTTATATAGCAAATTAAATGGCTTCTAAATCTCTTCATTACCAAGGCAATCAAACATTCTCTAAAACAGAAAAGTACAGGAAATTTCATTCATTAATTTCTTCCAATATTGCAATTCTTGTTTCTCCCATTATTACTTTCCTTTATGCTCGATCCATCATGTTTATGTTATTTATTTAATATAGTGTTATTTTTGTTGCTTGCAGGGTTATATAGTTTATCCGAAATCTCTTAATATTGTTTGGGGAAATGATAAGAGTTATTGGAAGTTACCTAACTACGAGTAAGTATACAACTTTTTTTTCTTTCTTTTTTTAAAAATGTTTGCCAATTATTTAATGTTACGTACTTGTAACTTATAGCTGAACTTTGAGATATATTTTGATTTCATAAAGAAGTTGAACATAAACTTTTCTATATGGAATACATTTTGCATAATGAAGACAATATAAGAGTGCATAAATCATGTTGAGATAAATTTAATTATAATAATCTCTTATGGTATATATATGCAAAAATGTGAAGTAGGCAATAAATTAGCGCAAAGAGACTTTCAGAACAAATTATGGGCGCACCAAATCTAAATTATATATAGAAATTAAATCTGTACATTAATTAGATTGTAAAACTACATGTCATAATTTGGTATTTCAGCACGCTAACGTTTTTATTAAATATATTTGAATTACAGAAAGGATGATGCGGAACTTATTCAAGTAAATTGGTTGGAAGTAACTGGTTGCATCGACAGTATTAATATAACGAAGAAAATATCTTACGAGATTGGATTTACAATGTCTTTGATGACTGATGCGTTCGGTTTGAGAGATTCACCAGTTTATCTTATGGCTAAATGGGGAGATAACACTCAATGGAGAAAGGTGAATTTGACAACTGAGATTAATGGCAAAAAGATGATATCAAAAACTATTACGATAACAAAAGGAAAAGGGAACAATACTGATAAGATTTATTTTGGATTGTATGAAGTTTGGAACAAAAAGTGGAAAGGAGGTCTCAAAATTCATTCTGTAAATTTGACAGAGACCTAAAAACTAATTTAGTCGAGTGAAAAAACAATATTACAAGAAAATTATATGATAGAAATACATCGATTATTATCATTCATAAATCATAATTTAATATAGGAAAAACTTAAGTTAAAAATCTTATTCATGTATTTTAGAGTCATGTGTTCTTTTAATTAAATTTGTATTTGTATTTAATATTGTTCGTATAATAAATGAAATTTGATTTTCCTCTCATATTCTCTCCTTCGGGACTTCACACCCTTTCCCTTTGTCGTATTTTATTGGATAAGTAGTAGGGATCTATGAGGGTTAAAATACTATATTTTGAATATGAAAAATTTCAAAAGTTTAAAAACAAAATTGATATTTAAAAAAAAACGAGAAAATCATATTTGAAGAAAAATTATTGACTTTCCAAACAATAAGTCTTCACGACGACGGCTAGCTTCTAGTTCTTCCCATATCAATAGTTATTTAAAAGTCATGCAAAAGATGTGAATATATGTTACTAAGGTCTATATATGAGCTTAGTGGCATTTTAAAACTCACTTATCCAAGTGTAAGAAGTATAAATTAGTACTAGATTCACCCACAAATTATAAGCTACGATTCAAACTATTTTTTGAATATATAATATATATATATATATATATATATATATATGTATATATTCCAATCCGATGATTTCTAATTTTGTATCTGTGTTAAACTAATTTCTAAGTATTGGAAGTGTATTAAATGTGAATTAGGGTCATAATGAACCTCTAACACCAAGTCGAGTTCAAAGTTTTCCTACCGATAATTTTTTTACATGAGATTATGCAAGGGTCAATTTAAAACGATCATATGCAACGACCTAACCCGGTCGTTATGAGTAAGCCTGTCACTCTCCGAGCCTACACCCTCGACGGAACTGGCACTCGAAGACCCAACTTCCGAAAGGCATAGCTCACTCATATGATGTCAAAATAGCGCAAACTTTGCGGCGTTGGAAAGATATCTCCAAGGGATTTCCAACCATATCAAGAGCTGATCCTAACTCATCCTGAGCTAGGAGTTATGGCCTTTTGAAAATGGCCAAAACTCATTTTCTTAACTTAGACAAAAATTTCCAGATTTTCCTTATTCTTTCCAAAAATCAATATTTCATATTTTTAAATTCTTTATAGTCATTTATAAGTGCGATATGTTACAAAGCCAATAGTGAAATAATTTGGGCTAGAAAACTTTTCTGGTAGTGACTTTTTTTTTTGTGGCTAGACTAGCCTTAGATAAAATCTGGGCTAGGTGAGGTCTAGGGTCATCCAGGGATAGGTGGGATGTGATTTTTGAGGTTTGGTTGATGTATTCTTGTAGACAAGACATCGAAGAGTCCATAGGGCCTTTCGAAATCAAATTCGGATAAGTTTAACTCTCGAAATTGATTTTGGAGTGAAAGGTATGTGTCGGGACATCAAGGGAGCGCAGTTTGTGTTGTAAAACTGACGTTTTTCTAGAGTTTGAGTTTCGGAGGTTTCGTTGAGGCCGCTATAGCGGAAGGCATCCTGCTACAACAGAGTGTGCAGACCGCTATAATTGGGTTAGTACGCTATAACGACGCCGCTATAATGGACCCAATCGAGTTTTAGTGCAGAAACAATCCCAAAACTCTTATTTCCTGCACTTTGAGTTCTGGGACTTGAGAGGAGCAATTTCGGATAGTTTGCACATGTTTTCCCACGAAATTATTCGATAAAGGTAAGAATTCGACTCCTCAACCTTATGCATTGCTTCTTAAGCCTTAGAATCTACGTTATTGCTATTAGGGGAAGGTTTGCCATAATTCCATGGTGGGAAAGAACCTTAAGTTAGGGAAGATGATCATGTTTTGGCCAAGGGTTAGGATTTGTTAATAATCGAAGTCATTAGTGGTTGATTGTTGTTTTAGACCAAGAATAAGTTGATGCACTTCGCAAGGGGGAAAATTCGTGTTATTTAGTTTCGAAGAGGCTTGATTCAAGGTAGGTTATAGTCGTATGTTTCCAGTTTATAATGTATGTATGCATGTCTGCTGCTTTGTAGTATCATTTGTGCAATGCAAAGCAGAAAGACATATGAAATGACATCATATAGGTAATCTCATGCCACGAACTTGTTATTGCGACTTGTGGTTTTCAAGTGGTATTGTTTATTGTTCTATGTGATTGTGCATGTTGTTTGTGATTGTTGGTTGACTTGGGTACCATGCTGATATACTAACTATGGATGACTCGATCGGATACCATGTCATACACTAACAATTTGGGTTTGGGTTATGTGAGAGAACCAGGTAAGTGATTGTGGTTCCATGAAAGGACTGATCATTTGCATTGTGATCATATGGGACATGTTGTCATGCATTGGTTGACTTAGGTATTGTTGTTCCATGACATGTGACTGAGAGTTTATGTGGTTGATAATTGTTGTCATGTGCATTGTTTTGTGTTACTACTTGTGGTGAGTTGTTTACATTCCTATGTTGGATTGATTGTGTGCTCCTAGTAGTACACTGTGGTTTGTGTAGTGATGTTGTACTTGTTCTTTTCTTTGTTGAGTACTTCACATCTTCTACCAGCTAATCCAAGACCTCAGTTGAGAGATGTCTTGAATACAAGGGTGTGCTACATCTTTCGAGTTGCCATGGGGTCTTCTGCTTTTCTTGTCCATCTTTTCGGAGATAGACACTAGTCTTTAGTTTATTGATTGATTCGGGGGTTGCATCCCCAGTTTGACTATTTTAGAATTTTGGTTATGATGACTTTTAGTTCTTAGAGGTTTTTCCGCATTAAACATTTTAAAACTATTTAGTTGAGTTTATGAGGACTCAATCCTTTGGTTGTTAAATTGTTTTACTCTTTATATGATAAACTTGGTTTTTGAACGATGTTGGGTTCGTACATGGTTCTCCCACTAGGTTGTTATTGTTAGTGTGTGTCACTCACAACGGTCTGGATCATGACATCATATCTCTTAAGATTCTTCATGGACTTTGTCTAAAGCTCTGAGTACATAAGTCCATTGTAAAGTGAGGGATACACATCTACTTGGATGACTTCCATAGTACTGCTTTTCCACTAATAATAAAAACGTATAATCACTTGTGAATTATTTTTCAGTCGATCTGATTATTTAATTTTCATCACAACATCCCACAATAACCATGACATACTCATGGTCGGGCAAAGCATAATTGATCTTCTATATATTTCAATTACCCCAAAATTCATTTTATTATCATACAATTAATTTAATCGAGATTACTTGTGTATCTATTTGATTTACTTAATCATACAATTGCTATATGTACAATTCATTATGTTTTTTCAACATTTCGAAGTTATTTCATCGACTGATATTTGGTTTGATCATCACTCTTTACAAGAATATGATTTAAATATTTATGATTTTCAAATACAGCTTTCATGCACATAATAAAATTAAGACAAGTATTCATTGAACAATTACACTTACTTTGGAATAAATATATGCTGACTAGAATCAAGTGATATATATTTCATTCAAAGAAGGTTTTAATAAAAGTAGAATATGTGAACTAATAATAAATAAGCAATGAAAACGATATTTTAATAAACTACTACTGTAATATTCCAATTACCGTGTGAGAATATTTATGAGTAGTATAAAGCCAGTTTTGCAGTTGACATATAATTATTCGAGCTTTATCAATTTGGAATCAATCTCTACCTTCATTGCATTCAATTTTGACAACTAATTATTAAGTGGAGTATATTTTCTTAACTTTTTTTGTATGTGCGATCATTTTCCACGTTCGAAATTAATTAGTATGATTTATCCGTAGAGTTACAATTTCAATTTTATAAGTTCTGAATTTTAAAAAGGTGACTTTAAATAATAATAACTGAATTTTAAATTTAATATTGTATATATATCCAATAAGTGTTTTCAACCAAATATAACGATTGAGCAAATTAAAACTATTGAGTTAGATCAAATCAATATCCGAGTTACTAGCTTTGCCCATGACACTTTATCACTCTGATTAGTTCAGATTTGTACGGAGTAAGCCCAGAAGGAATAATTTAAACGTTTCCTTAAAAAAAAACTTTTACAAAAATGCCTATCAACTTATATTAGAAAATATAAGACTGTGTTATTCCATTTGGTTGGTGATATTGATCTTAACTTGATTCCATTTCTATTTATACTAGACACAGGTGCCCGTGCTAGTACGGGCCCAATATCTATTATTTTTTAATTTTAATTAATGTTATATAGATAAAATTTAAAATTATTTTTTAAGTTGTTAATTATTTTTTGTTTGCTCAAATTTAATGTGAAGAGGTCCTTAATTTGTTAATTACTTTTGGTTTGTGCAAATTTAATGTGAAGAGGTCCATTAAGATCCCCATAATTAAAGTATTTTTCGTCATCAATCGTTAATTTTTTACTCAAAGTAGATACAAGATATAAACAAATATTACCGACATTAAAAATAATAAAGCTATAACTAAATAATATGAATTCAAAACTAAAAGTCATAGCTAAAACGGATCTCATAATTTCAAAAATATTATACACTAGTTAAATTATAATAGAACAAAAGAAATCATTTTTTAATTTTTTTTTCGAAACATGCTGAAGCAGGGCACGTTGACAGAGACGTGCTTGCTTCAGTGTGAACTCTCTCTTATATAATAAGAGTATATATATTAAGCATAGGGGAAGATGCCTTATTTATTTTATTAATTATATTTTGAAAATTTTAATTTGACTATTAGTATTTTATATAATTACTTAACGATAATGATAAAGTCAGTCAAAAATAATTAATTTTCTTAATTTATTAAAATAAAAAAGTAAAACAATTTTATTTTATTTTTAATATAAGAGTAAAATAAATGATACCATTTATTTACTTTATTAATTATAATTAGAGCATGTGAATTAATTTCCCATAAAAATCTCAGTCAATAAGATGATAACATTTTCCTTAATTCTGTCATTATTTATCCTTTCTACAATCTCTTCTTATTATATAGTATATCTGTTCATTTTTACTTGTCATATTTAAGTTTGACCTATTTATTAAAAAATAATTGATATAGTTATTTTATTACACTATTTCTATTAATTGATGTTTAATAATTAATTAATACGATAGATAAAATGTGATTTAAAAAAAAATATTAATATGAAAAATGACAATCAAAATGAAATTTATTTTTGAATAATGAATTAAGTAAAAAAAAAAAAAAGAGATGAAAGTGGGACCTGTCATATTCTTCGATGACATATTAAGAAAGTGGGACCGATCATATTCTTGAATGGCATGGTATAGTTTGTAGTTGAATTGAAAAAGGAGGACCTTTTTAAGAGTTTTTACTTAGGATCAAATAACAATGCAAGATATAGAACTTTTTAAAGCAAGTTTATCTTGCAAATTTTTTTAAAAGATTTTAATACCCTTAAAGTTTAATTTAATACCAGAAAGCTGACATGTTGAAACAGTCCTTTCTACATATTCTTTGTTAAAAAAAATTCTTATATAGCAAAAAATGGCTTTAAAATCTCTTCACTATCAAGGCAATTACACATTCTCTAAATCAGAAAAGGTGCATGAAATTCATGCATTAATTTCTTCCAATATTGCAATTTTTGTTTCCTTCTTGCATTATTACTTATGCTCGATCCATCGAGTTTATGATATGTTATGTATTAATTTAATAATGTTATTTTCGTTGCTTGCAGGGTTATATAGTTTATCCGAAATCTCTTAATATTATTTGGGGAAATGATAAACGTTATTGGAAGTTACCCAAATACGAGTAAGAATACTGCTTTTTATTTTTTATTTTTGCCGACTATAATATGTTAGATACTTGTAAGTTATAATTGAACTTTGAGATATATTTCGATTTCATAAAGAAGTTGAACATACAATTTTCTATAAGGAGTACATAAATCATCTTGAGGTCAATTTAATTATACTAATCTCTTGTTGTATATACAAAAGCGTTAAATTAAAATGGCTGAAAGAGACTTTCAAAACAAATTATCTAAGTTATAGAAATTAAATGGGTTATACTACATACTACCTTATAATTTGGAATTTAAGCATGCTAACGTTTTCATTAAATATATTTGAATTACAGAAAGGATGATGCAGAACTTATGCAAGTAAATTGGTTGGAGGTAACTGGTTGCATTGACAATATTAATATAGCGAAGAAAACATCATACGAGATTGGATTTACAATGTCATTGATGACTGATGCGTTCGGTTGGAGTGGTTCGCCACTTTATCTTATGGCTAAATGGGGAGATAACACTCAATGGAGAAAGGTGAATTTGACAACTGAGATTAATGGTAAAAAGATAATATCAAAAGCTATTACGATAACAAAAGGGAAGGGGAACAATAGTGATAAGATTTATTTTGGATTGTATGAAGTTTGGAACAAAAAGTGGAAAGGAGGTCTCAAAATTCATTCTGTAAACTTAACAGAGACCTAGAAGCTAGTTTAGCCAATTGTAAGATAGAAACACGTCGATCCTTGTCATCCCGTAAATCAGAATTTAGAATAGCGAAAGCTCAATTGTTAGAAGTCTTATTTTTGTTCATGTATTTTGGAGTGTTTACTTAAATAAATTTGGGTTTGTAACTTTGTATTTTAATTAGTATTGCTCACGTTATGAATGAAATTATGATTTTCCTCCCACTTCTCTGCGTACACTCTTCTCTTCTATATCAGCTAAAACAAATAAATTTATAACTTTATGATAGCTGGCTATACGAAAATCATTACAAGCTAATACAGTGAATGATTCAAAACATTAAAATGAACTTTGAAAAAAATTATAATTAAAGAAAAAATAGTTTGGTTCACAAAATATGGGACGGTTAGAGGAGTATCTTGGAACAATTATGTTTGATGTAGTTACTTATGATGAATGATTTATATAGAATTGTTCTGATTTGCCACTAACTTGTTCATTATTAGTGAAAAATGACTCCCCAAATTAGCATGTTAGAGTGAGTGTGACACAATTGCATTTTCTCAATTATATTATATGATTGAGGAGAGCTAGAGTTGTAACTTTTCTAATGATCGATTTTTTTTTCTACAATAATTATAGCCTCACTAATTTATTTTTTACGGATCATGAATACTTGATTTATTAAAGTATGTGGTAACACAATAGTACAATGCATAACCAATAGCGAAATATAGCAAGAAGAAAGGAAAAATATTGTTGCCAAATTTATTTTCCTTACTCCACAACGGCTTCTAGCTTTCCCCAAATCAAAAGTTATTTAAAAGACATGCAAAAGATGTGAATACATGTTACTAAGGTCTATTAAATTTCTTGATATTTTGAAATTCAAATATTTATGATTTTCAGATACCGCTTTCACATAATGAAATTAAGACTAATCAAGTGATGGAACTTAGAAATCAAAGCAAAAAAGTGAATTTTAAAAACCATTAGTACTTCCTCTATCCCTAATTACTTGTCCACTTTTCCTTTTTTAGTTATCCCTAATTACTTGTTTATTTTGACAAATCAAGAAAGAACAATTTTTTTTACCTATTATACCCTTAATTAATTACTTTGAAAAAAAAAATATAACTTCTTGAAGATCTTACATTTTTAATTCATCAACTTCATAATTAATAGGGGTAAAATGGTAAACTCTCAATTATTGTTTTCTTAATAGATGTGTCAATTTAAAAGTGGACAAGTAATTAGGGAAATACTATAAGATTAAGTAGAAAAGTCAAATTAAACTATAACTTTGCAAAAAAAATATTCTGAAACTTGTGGCTTTAATTAGCTCGAGGTAATTTGGGCCGACTAGAATCAAGTGATAGTTCATTTTTTTTTAATAAGGCAATGAAGAAAACGTCTAAAAGTGGAATATGTGAACTAATAATATTCACCGTGTGAGAATAATACAATGCCAATTTTTTTGTGGGTAATATATTATATTATTCAACCTTAATCAACTTGGGCTCAATCTCTATCCTCATGCATTCAATTTTGACAACTCACTATAGTGAGGAGTATATTCTCTAACTTTTTTTGTTGTCGGTTCGATTATTTTTCGTGTTCAAAATAATTGCTCTGATTTATATAGGCAGAGTCATAATTTTAATTTTATAAATTTTAAAATTTTAAAATGACGACTTTCTATTAAATATAATTAAGTTTTAAACTTAATATATATTTAATAATTATTTTAAATAAGAATATATTGATTGAATAAAAACTATTGAATTTAATCGACCATGATCACTAATTCCGCGCGTGACACTCTTGATTTATTCGCACTAAGTAAGCCCATATGGAATAAAACGTTTCCTTCAAAAAAATCTTGTAGAAAAATGCATGCCAACGTATATTAGAATATAAGACATGATATTTTATTCCATTTGATTGGTTGATATTCCATGCTAAATGCATGTCTCTTATTACGTGTGATTTGATTCCATTTCTATCTCTCTATATATATCTGATTTTTGTAGCCAAAATTATTATAAGGCACTCAAATCTCCACATTCTTTACAATTCAACTTATATAGCAAGTTAAATGGCTTTAAAATCTCTTCACTATCAAGGCAATCAAACATTCTCTGTAACAGAAAAGGTGCAGGACATTTCATAGATTAGTTTCTTCCTATATTGCAATTCTTGTTTCTCTTATTACTTATGCTTAATCCATCGATCCATCGAGTTTATGTTATGTTATGTTATTTATTTAATAGTGTTATTTTTGTTGCTTGCAGGGTTATATAATTTATCCAAAATCTCTTAATATTGTTTGGGGAAATGATAAGCGTTATTGGAAGCTACCCAAAAACGAGTAAGAATACTATTTTTTTAATTTTATTTTTATCAACATAAAATTTTCTAAAAGGACTACATTTTGCATAATGAAGACAATATAGGACTACATAAATCTCTTGTTGTTTTTAGCATGCTGACGTTTTTATTAAATATATTTGAATTACAGAAAGGATGATGCAGAACTTATGCAAGTAAATTGGTTGGAGGTAACTGGTTGCATCGATAATATTAATATAACGAAGAAAACATCATACAACATTGGATTTACAATGTCATTGATGACTGATGCGTTCGGTTGGAGCGATTCGCCACTTTATCTTATGGCTAAATGGGGAGATAATACTCAATGGAGAAAGATCAATTTGACTACTGAGACTAATGGCAAAAAGATGATATCAAAAACTATTACGATAACAAAAGGAAAAGGGAACAATACTGATAAGATTTATTTTGGATTGTATGAAGTTTGGAATAAAAAGTGGAAAGGAGGTCTCAAAATTCATTCTGTAACCTTAATAGAGACCTAAAAACTAATTTAGCCGAGTGAAAAAAATAGTCTTACAAAAAAGTTGTAAAAATAGAAATACATCGATTATTGTCATTCGTAAATGAGAGTTTAAAATAGGGGAAACTCAATTGTTAAGAGTCTTATTTTTATTCATGTATTTTAGAGTGGGTTTTCTTAAATGAATTCGCGTTTGTAACTTTGTATTTGTATTGCTCAGATCATAAATGAAACTATGAAGAAAAAATTATTAATTTCCTAAACGGTAACAGTTTCACATAATATAGGACAATAGGAGGAGTATCCTGACAATTATGTTTAATTTAGTTATGTTGATCGATTCATGTTGTGAATACTTTAACTTATCACGATTATCTCTCGATCAATCACCGTCATTTAGTACTAGATATATTCTTTCAAACTACTCTCTAGCTAGCAATTTCTCGTCACTCATTATGACAACATCAAAACTTTGTTATCTCTAAACCCACTTTTATAAGTGATCTCTCATATACCTAAGAATGACATTGTTCAATAACAATCTAAATATGCATTTTTTTTCTCTAGCAACTCATAATATCGATGACAATTCTATTCGATCAACAAAAATAAGCACATACATAGTCAACAAGTAGAAAAATATAATGGCTCAATTATATAAATAAAATGAATTCATCCTATAAAAGGTTTCATCAAAATCCAAAATAGAAAATTGGCTATTCATAAAAATATATAAAAGTATAATAATAAAATTAATCCATAATTAAGAAAAAAGAAAAAAAAAATCATTGCTGAACCTTTCAAGGTGGCTTCTATCTCTCCCATGCCAAAAGTTATTTAAGAGTCGTGCAAAAAAATGTGAATACATTAAGGTATATGAGATCAATAACATTTTAAAATTCACTTATCTAAATCTAAGTGTACAATATACTCCCTCTGTTCCTAATTATTTATCCACTTTTTTTTTTTTTGTTGTCCCTAATTACTCATCCATTTTGACAAATCAAGAAAGGACAATTTTTTTTTAATCTATTATATCCTCAATTAATTACTTTGAAAAAGATAGAACTTCTTAAAAATCTTAAATTTTTAATTCATCTACTTCATAATTAATAGGGGTAAAATAGTAATCTCACCATGTCATTAATTATTTTATTAATAGGTGTGTCAATTTAAAAGTTGACAGGTAATTAGGGATAGAGAGAGTATTAATACTAGGCATAATTAAAAAAAACAAAGGTAATATCTTAGCGATATTGAATGTTATTATCTTTTACCAAAAAAAAAGAAAGAATGTTATTATTGCTCCATCTATTTTAATTATTTGTTTTAATTTAATGATTCAGCTGTTTGGCATGCTGGTCTCCGGTTCTTAAACTTGAATTACTTAGCAGCATTATTTTATTCCACTGCTCATTTTGCTTCTATCTTTTTATATTATATACTAACATTTTTCTTCTATATTTTTATATAATTAATTGTTTTTCTAAAAGTTTGAATTAAAGTTGACCTTCTGTTTAGCCATACATTTTGCAAAAAAATATAGGTTTGAATGTACTTTTCTTAGATATGATTTGTACTGCTAATTTAAAAAAATTATCAAAATTATTTAATTTGATTAATTTTTATATTTAAAAATATAAATATTTAGAACTATGTTTTTTATTTTTATATAATTAATTATTTAAAAAAAAGTTTGAATTAGTGTTGAACTTGTGTTTAGCCATACATTTCACAAAAAATATATATAGTTTGAATGTACTTTTCTTAAATATGAGTTGTACCACTAATTTTTAAAAATCAGCAATATTATTTAATTTAATTAATTTTTAAATTTGAAATATACAGATTTAAAAATTATGTAAAAAATGTAATAAGTCATAATAATTGACATGTTTAAAATATATTTTAAAAATATAAAATTAATATTGTTAGCTTGTACTACACACTACACAGCATAGACTATTAATAACTAATATGAAAGAAAGAAAGAAATAAACGAGCGCCAAACCGTCAACACGTCTTCTAAATGTTGCCTGCTTATTCCCCTTGGCTGCTTCAATGAGAATGTGAATCTATTTATGAAGTTTCAAGTTTGAAAACTTTTTGCTTGGGTTCATTAATCTTAGCTCCATTTGTATTTTGTATTTATTTTGTTTATTTTTATTCGTTCATTTTTCCATTTTATATATTATTTAAATTTGTGATTAATATGCCTATTTCATCACAATTTTTATATTAATCGATGTATAATATTAAATTTTGAAAAATAAGTAACTAGTATTGAAGATAAAATATTTTAAAAAAAAAATTGATATACTAAAAGTGAAAGATAAAAATTTAATAATTTATTTAATATAGTGAATAAATAAAAGTGAACGGAACAAGTATTTAACACCGAGGAATTTTGACTCTTTTAGTCCAACTTTAGTCCTTTCACTTATTATTCTTTATGTCGGCTTAAGCATAAACTGATGTGGCCTCCTTATCACCAAATATTAAGTGCTTCATTAATTTTTAAGAAAACAACTATAATTAATATTAAAAATTCAATAAGAAAAATCTTAGTAACTTGTTGACTTTCCAAACTTTTATCATATTTGTGAAAATTCTATTTTCTATCTTGTAATCCCCCTCTCCCTTCCGGCCATTTTCCCTTCCCCCACCCCTAATGTACATGTTTCTTTTATTTATTATATATTTTTAAGAAAATAGAAAAAAAAGAGTCAATTAGACTACAACTTTGCAATTTTTTTTCTAGAACTCGCACTAGGTATTTGATAACTAAGTAATAAAAAGGCAATGAAAACAAAGGTCTAAAAGTGGAAGATGTGAACAAAAGCAATGAAAAAGATATATACGCCTACCGTTAACTTTTACTTGTCTACTATTAAATTCTCATTTTTTTTTTGTTATTTTTTACATATGCAAGAAAAGACAAAAAAAAAATCTTTTATTTTATCACCAATGTTAATTACTTATTCCTCAAATAAAAGTATGTGATTTATGTAATTTTCCCATAAATAAAAGTGAACGGAGAGAATAATGTCGTAATGTACTAAACGTGTGAGAATATAATACAAAGTCATTTTGTAGTGGGTGTGTTATCCTATCTTTTGCAATTTGGCGTCATTAATCTTTAGTAGTACTACAAAACAAAGGACGGTTCTAGTTTAATGCGTTCAATTTTGTCAACTTATAGTATAACTTTTTTTTTACGTCCAATCGTCTCCGACGTTGTTAAGCTAATTACTCCGATTAATTCAGATTTGCATGTAGTAAACCCTATAAGGGATAACTACAACATTTTTTTTGAAAAAAAATAACCATGGTGTATCTTATTTGAACGTCACTGTTCAACTTGTACTATTTTTTTCTTAAAATTATTTAATTTGCACCTAATTGTTTGACAAACATCAAATATGCGATATTTAAATTAAGTTTCATACGACTGAAGTCTGACATTTCTACTTTGGTCGGTAGTATGCTTAGCTAAATGCCTCTTTCATACGACGTAGTTGATTCCCATGCATGCATGAAATTAATTCCTATCTCTATATATATCTGATTATTAATTATATAGGGCAAATAGCATATATCACAAGGCATCACTCAAATCTCCACATTAATTCTTAGTAATTTTGAGTAATTCAACTTAATATAGCAAATGGCTTCAAAAGCTCTTCACTATCAAGGCAATCACACATTCTCTAAAACACAAAAGGTGCATGAAATTTCATGTATTTGATTTCTTCCAATATATATTAAGTTGTGCTCGAGTTTCTATTTTTTTTAAAAATTGAATTATGTTTTTTTTGTTGCTTGTAGGGTTATATAGTTTATCCGAAAGCACTTGACATTGTTTGGGGAAATGATAAACGCTTTTGGAAGTTACCCAAATATGAGTAAGAACTAAAGGGTGCTAATTAATAAGTTATATAAATTAATTTAATTGGCTAACATATGCTATATTTTGTAATATCTCAACTAACATGTTGTTAAATGTATTTTGAATTACAGAAAAGATGGTATAGAACTTGTACAAGTAAATTGGTTGGAGGTAACTGGTTGCATTAACAATATTAATGTAGTGAAGAAAGCATCGTACGATATTGAATTTACCGTGTCATTGATGACTGATGCATTTGGTTGGAGAGATTCACCAGTTTATCTTATGGCGAAATGGGGAGATAACACTCAATGGAGAAAGATGAATTTGACAAGTGAGATTAACAGCAAAAAGATGACACCAAAAAATATTACGATAACAAAAGGGAAGGGAAACAATGTTGATAAGATTTATTTTGGATTGTATGAAGTTTGGAACAAAAAGTGGAAAGGAGGTCTCAAAATTCATTCCGTAAACTTAACAGAAATCTAGAAGCTAATTTAGTTGTGTGAAAGAGCAGCACTACAAGAAAGTTATATGAATAAATCGAATGTTGTCATTCCGTAAATCAGAGTTTAAAATAGGATAAGCTTAAGTTAAAAGTCTTATTTTTGTTCACTTTTTTTAGAGCGTGTTTTTCTTAAATAAAATTTGTGATGGTATTTGTATTTGTATTGCTCACATTATGAATGAAACTACGTTTGTTCTTTCATACTTTTTCAAGTTTGTCCTTTTTGTTAAAACTATATTATATCAAGTTTAACTCTAAGAAGTGAAAATACGCAAATTACCCTTCAACTTTTTCTGGAAAAGGCACTCACATATTTTAATTTTATCAGTGCTCTCTTGCGTGTGTTGAAGTGCATTACATGCACCACAAATACCTTACGGAATAGATACTGAAAATAAGTAGAAACATTATTGATTATTCGGGGTAAGATGAGAAAATTAAGAATATTTTTCCTTTCACTCTTTTTTATATTCCCTTCCTCTCATGGGTTTAATGTAAGAGTTAAATATTTGATTTTGATTATAATTCTTTAAGATAAAATTTATTCATTAGAAAACAATATGAAATTATTACAAGACAACATAAATAATGATTAAAAATATTTTTAAAAAGTTGAGAAAATTATACTTAAAGATAAGGGTGTACAAAACCGAACCAAATCGCAGCCGAGTCAAACCGAGAAAAAAAACCCAACTAGTGGTTGGTTTGACTTGGTTTGATATTGAAAAAAAAACCCGACTATATATATTTGGGTTGGTTTGGTTTTAATTGAAAAAAACCAACCCGAGACCAAACCAACTCGACATTATATATATAATTTTAAAATTTTATTTTATACATAAAAATATTTACTTTGATATAATTTTTAAATATTTCTTATACTTTTTCATAGTTTTTATCTTTTTAATATATTATTTCAAGTTTGAAACTTAGAATTCTGAATTGTTCAATAAAAATTATAGTCTACATATGTTGATATTTATAATAAAGCTTAAATCAAAATCAAATTAATACTAATGCAAAAAGAAAATCAATTCAACACTAAGAATGACAATAATATTGAATATTTATTCTTTGATTTTACATTGGTTTAGACAATTCAAATACATAATCTAATTTTAATTTCCTTTAATATTTAGTCATGTAACTAATACGTATTAAACTTATTTTAGCATGATTTTAGTACTTTTAAATTATGATCATTTTCATTATGACTTGTTAATTTGCAATAATTGTTTTACGTGATTTCATTATTATTATTTTTTTGTTTGGATATTTTAGTGTCATTACTCATATCATATTTTGTGTTATTTTCTTAAGAAACACCTTAGATAGTTGTATTTTGGTAGGACTAAAGAAATATTTGAAGTACAAGTAAATTATATGTTTGTATGAATACTTTACCGGAAAAACCCAAAAATCTGAAAACCCCGAAAAAACCCGAGTTTTATTGGTTTGGTTTGGTTTGGTTTATAGATTTAAAAATCCGATACAAATGGTTTGGTTTGATAATTGAAAAACCGAACCAACCCGGTCATGTACACCCCTACTTAAAGAATACTTTCACGTAGGGGTGTCAAATAGGCGGATTGAATTGAAATTGGAGATATTAAAATGGGTTAAAATAGAAATTGGGTTGGATCTTGACCCACCCAAGTTTACTTTGGGCTCAAATGGGTTGGGTTCAAATGGGCTAAAAAAGGGGTTGGGTCTTGATCCTCCCAATTTGACCCGATTAATCTCAATAATTTAAACATAGTGATATTTAACTTTTATAATCACAATTCGAATATCAGCTCAAGATTTTTTCCCAAAAAAGTAACAAATGGATAGATAAATCCTAAAAGATGTTAAATAGATAATAATTCATACCTTTAATATAGGAACATATCTTAGTAAAGAGTTTTAAAACGGGTTGAAATTAGAAATTGAATTGGACTCAATTAAGGATTCCCTTAAAATGGATTAGGCTTGAGATTGGACCCAATTCAAATTATCTTGAGCCCAACCCTTAAAATTATGGAAGGATTACCTATGTTTGGGTTCATTTTTGACACCCCTACTTTCACGTAATATGAGATGGGAGGGAGAATATATATATAATATGAGGGTCGATTCACATGAGAACTGTTTTGATTCGCCTCAAATTATTCATAGCAGTAAGTGAAAAATGATTCCCCAAATTAGCCTTGTCACAGTGAGTGTGATATCATTGCACCTTTTCAACTACGATAGCAACTGTTGTAGTGACAAAATTGACAGACACTAATCAACTAACATTATGGGAAATATCTATAATGTTCCTCACTAGAAACCAATGCCTTCATCCATGGTTGATTTACTTATAACTTTGTATATACTCATTCACTTTTACTTATCACATTATGCTCATTAAAAAAATAATGATCGATATGACTATCTTGCCATACTACCCCTATTAATTGATGTTTAGTTTAAGTCAAAAAATAAGTAATTAATGTTAAGGACAAAACACTAGAAAAAAAAATAACTGTCTTTTCTTGATATGTTAAAATTGACAAACAAAAGTGAAAATCTAATTTTGAAATAGTGGACAAGTAAAAGTGATCGGAGAGAGTATCTGAATCTGTGCTATTCTTTTGCATATTCTTGTATTGAAGTTCATCAAAAAGGTTTAAAAGAAAGAGAGGAAGTTGGAGTAAAGGATCCCATAATAATGATAGAAGAAACACAAGAAAAGGATCATATTCAAGTAAGGGACACTTGACATCAGAGGAAGGTACATCCTTAAACATTGTTCACAAAATTTCAGGTCTTCCTTTTTCATCTCCGATTACTCGATACATATAATTTCTACATGCAAAACACGATCGAGAATAAATATCATTTCACCAATTCTTCATTGATCAAATACTTGAAACATTTGCTAGGCAGGAATGATGTCTATAAATCATATCAAGGCTGCCTGGATTGCCTATAATGTGCAATCTTTTTGCATTCTAAGCCTCTTAATCCAAGCTCTATTGCTTCTTTTAGCACCATTCAGGAAGAGAACAGGCAGTAAAATCCTGATGGTGTTTGTTTGGTCAGCATACATGGCTGCTGATTGGGCCCCTGCTTTCATTCTCAATCTCATTGTAAATTACAGCAAAACAAGACATGACAAGACAGAACTTATGTCATTTTGGGCTTCTTGTATGTTGTTGCATTTAGGAGGTTCTGATCATGCAATAGCATTTTCCCTCGAGGACAATGACCTGTGGTTTAGGTATGCTTTCACGTTTGTTTTCATGTTCCTGTCCTCTGCCTACGTGTTCTACTTATCGTTCTCCCAAGTAAACTATCTTTGGATCCCAAATGTCCTAGTGTTCCTGGCTGGAATCATCAAATGTTACGAGAGGGCACGTGCTAGGTTCATTGGGAGTATGGATAAGTCCATAACATTGAGTAATCCTAAGTACGAAGATGTTGTGAAGAGGAAGTCGTCAGAAGAACCTCACAATTTCCGAGCAGGAGAGCTGGATGATGTGGAGGTTATACAACTTGCATATACAATATTCAGGGCCTATAAAGGTGTTCTGGTGGAGCACAAGTTCACTTTTGAGGAGTATGGTAGAATTCAACAACTCTTGCAAAACAGAACTGATCTGTTTGCTTTTAGAATCGCGCAGGCTGAACTCGAGATTCTACATGATGTTCTATACACTAAGGCCCAAATTTTCCATGAAAGTTTTGGGAACTCAGCTCGATCTGTCTATTGGGTTCTGCTTCCTGCAGCATTGGCCTCTTTCTCTTTGTTGGTGAGGAACAACAAGCAAAAGCAATTTGATCCGTTCGATGTAGGACTAACCTATAGCTTACTCATTGGAGGTATGTTTTTGGATGCCATTGCTTTTGTTATCTTGCTTTATTCCTCAACTTTCACAATTGCCACAATGTCAAGGGCAACGTCGAGGCCAATCACTTGGGTGGTCAAATTCCTCAAAGCTTTAAAGTGGCCACGGCCACGTGCTCTATGGTGTTGGAGACCATCTCTCCAACAATTCAACCTCATAACCTATGGTTTAAATCGACCTCCAAAAGCATGGGAATGCATAATTGATTCCCTACACCTTACAAATTATCTTGATGAGATGATATATGTGAAAAACAAGAGTCTTTCTCCTATATTGGAAGCTGAAATTCTAAGACAAGTAGAAATACGTCTAAATAGGCATGATTGGGATTGTAACTCGTATGCTTCTACATTCACTAAATGCACCAGCAAGTTCCCTGTGTCGAAGGAGCTTGACAAGAACGAGTTCCTCATAGTATGGCACATTGTGACGGAGATTTTCTATAATGTTGTGGATGTACCTGAGGAAAATATTGGACCTGATTCAAGAGAGTTGAACAAGTTTAGAGAATGTTCAAAGTCTCTATCAGACTACATGATTTACATTCTTATTTTTCGCCCTTTCTTCATGCCTGTTCCTAACAAGAAGAAGATAGAAGAGACCAACAACAAGATAAAAGAATTGCTTCATGAAAAGAAAAATTCAAGCCAACAAGAAGCTTGCCAAGAGATCATGAAAAAAGCTGCTGAGGGGAGAATTCCTCAGGAATCGTTCTTGTATGAAGCTTTTAAGGTTGTCAACTGTTTGCAAACTGAATCTCCTTGGTGTCAAGACAGAGTTAAATGTTGGGAGATTATTCATAAAACTTGGATCGCGATATTATTTGATGCTGCCAAATGCTCTGCACCGCGTGCTCATGCACAATATCTTGTGAGAGGTGGTGAAATTTTATCCTTAATCTGGTTGTTGGGTGCTAACTGTGGATCCATGGCTCAGTTTTCATTTTTTGAAGATTCTGATGAGGAAAATCAAGCTAGTAATATGGCTAGGCTCGAATCGATATATTACTAAAGTTTAGGAATGTAACATATCATGTGAAGAAGAGCATCATACCAGTTGGTCTTAGGATATGGTATCTTTTGTAGTGTTGAAACTTTGTTGTTGTTATGAATAAATTGAGCTAATGGATGTTCATTGAGTACTTTTTTTGAAACATTTGAGTACTTTTACATATTATTTATACCATGAACCATGTAATTTTACATGGACGATGTACTTAATTCTTGTGAATTCTGGGGGAATTTTGTGTCATATAGAGTTCCTTATGTTAAAAGCTTACCCACACCTAGTGTTTATTACACCAAACCATACTAATTTACATGGTCAAGTCATATATTAAGGTGATAATATGTATAATCAGTTAAATTTTTACTGTATTCCTACCCTACGAGAAACATAATTGAATGAAATTATCTAATAGTAACAATCTCCACACTTCTTTTTTCCATCTAAGCATCTCTAATTTTTCTTGTTTTACAAGCTACTAGTATGAGTCTCTAGTCAACTTCAAGTAGAGGTTCATGTTTCTCGATAACATGTTATCAATACGAGTCTCTACTCAACTTCAAATAGAGATTTATATTTTTTTGGTGACTTTTGTATTATAGAAGATGTTAGCAATAGGATTTCCACGCCACAGATGGGAGGTTCTTAAGCCAAAAACAGACACAAGAATATATGCTTTCTTTTAAAAATTCTAACTTGGTTACCACTCAGAGCAGCAGCATATATCTGGTTTTAAGATAGATTACTCTTGACTTTGAGAATTTTCTTTGCAAAAAATATCATCATTTGTAAGCTTATCAAGGCAATTGATTTCTACATGAATTGTGCAATACTTCCCAAAAGAGCAAAACCAAAGAACAACAGCAGTAGCAGCAACAATATTAGTCGTCTTCCGCGTAAATTGGAAGAAATCTTACAATATGCAGAGCCTGGTGTGGAAGTACTTTTGGATGGACAAATCAGGGTATATGTATATCCCCAATTACAAAACTATCCATGTTTTATACTGTATATATATACGCGTGTTCGTCTATATTAATTGATGTATTATATATGCTACAGTATTGGATTGATACAAGGACAAAGGCAAAATGCTTCTTCTTGTATGCCAAAAATCTACATGTCCTATGGTCAGAAGAAAGCAGCAAGTGGAGTCTGCCCCAATATAAAGAGCATCCAAGGTAATTAATCTGCATTATGAGATATATCTCTTACCTTTTAGTAGACTTTCATCAATTTCCAATGTCTTCTTGAGTACAAATGAGCAGTTGAAGGATCTCCCTGAGAAGGGCTTTATTAGGCCAAGCCTTCTCACCATGAGGCGCACCTGTTTTGTATGTCGGAAAGAAGGATAGGTCGCTAAGGATGTGTGTAGGATAATGTATGAAGAAAAAAAATATATTCGTGACATGTTTAGGAAGTATTAATCAATCCTCTGCATTCCCACTAAAGCACTTAAGGGGCATTTCTACACTTAGATATAGAATGTTAAAACCACTCATAGACACACTAATGCACTTATTTTCAATTGATTATGTGTGCAGTGATCAACCTGTTCAAGTTTACGAAATGGAAACAGTTCTATCACTAGCTGTTGGTGGAAGTTTTGATGCAGAAAAGCTTTCAAGGGGAGTAGAGTACAAGGTTTCACTTGTGGTGTTATTGAAGAAATTTCTTTCAGGATGGGAATCTCCACTGCAAACAATACTTGTTAAGCCTGATGGTACCAAAGAACATCAAAGTATTGAAGATCTTATGGAAAAACCAAAAAGAGAATGGATAAAAATTCAACTAGGGACTTTCATCATTCCACAAGAAATGGAAAGTATCACAAATTTGGAATTCTATGTGCATGAAAGGAAAGGTAGAAAACTTAAGATGGGACTGGTTATTAAAGGTGTTGAAGTTTCTGTCTAAATTCTTCTACTAAATATTATGAGTAACAAAATAAAACTTACAATAATAGAGATGTCATATTCCTCAAACAGCATTTCAATGCCATTAGGGTGTTCGCTGCCAAAAGTGCAAAAAAGTTCTATGCACTGACCATGTAAAAATAGTTACACAATCAGGTCACATTTATAGGGTAATAGTATTGACTGACGATCTAGAAAAAAAAAACATGTTAAGTTACACCAATGATCGTAAACTATCATTTCAATAAGTATGGTGTTGTTGACAAATGCCAAACAATGCAAAAACCCATAGTGAACCCCATTTTTCTCTACTACTTAAATGATTTCACTTGGGTTCTTGCCAAGTATTAATCCATGATCCTCTTGTAACTGATTGAATTTCCATATCGTTAATTTAATTCATCGTAACAAGCATAATCAAGGATTCAAATCAGAGTGTCAATTTACACAAAGAAGAAGAAAAGATAAGTGACTTCACAAAGCAATTTCATCGACCATTGAAGGAATAATTCTTTTGTAGAAGAATAACTTGTACACAGGGTGAATTTGTCAAGGAAGAAGAGAATCAGATGCTTTAAGCTAAGATTTTGAGTCACTTATATAAAGAAAAAAAAACAGCATAGCATCAAACTTTATGGCAAAATATCAAGTGGTCATCAAGCTTGTTTTTCTCCATATCTAGTTAATATAATATTAGACTAGGAGAAAATTGTTAATAATCTCTTAAGATGGGTGCAAAGCAATCAATTAAGAATCCAAAAAATAGAGAGCGAACGTCTGTGAAGACAGAAGAACCAAGCAAGCTAAGACCAGAAAGAAGCAAAACTGATGTCAATTATAATGCAGAAACTACAAATATAAGAGTCCAGCCTCCATATATAAGACCTCAGCTTCCATATTATCTGAATGAGATCTTGAAAGAAGCAGACTCTCCGTTGGAGATTGATATATTGTCCACAGAGCGACTATATGAACAGCTATATAATGGAGTCCACCTCAAACAAAATAAGAAGGTAGAGCAACTTAAGTTTCCCTTCTTCTTCTTCTCTGCGAACTTCTTTTTATCCTTATCTTATACAGAAGTATGTATGATCCTATTTCAAAATAGCTAAGCAGTTGTAATTATATACTCCGTTTTTATGATATTCTTCTAATAATTCTTCATTTATTTGAAGTTTACAGTGTTATGCAATCTTACAGATAATATTAGTGATATGATATGCAGAAGTACTGGATTGACAGAACGAATAACGCAAACTGCTTTATGTTATATGCAAAAGATCTCTCAATCACTTGGGGAGAAGACAATCGTTACTGGGATTGGGTAGATATAAAAGAGACAAGGTGACCAAATCAAAGATATATTGTCTGTTTCAATTTATGTGATTCTGTTTCCTTTTCGGCCTGCAAAAAAGAATAAAATTTTGGAAATAGTTTTAACTTAAACTTCATATTTTACCCATGATGATGAAGTTTTATACTCACACAACTGTTGGGACATGTTTGAAACTACAAGTTTTATAAGTTCTGGAGTCACACAAATATTATGACATGATAAGCTGCGAGAACCTAGCTAATGGTTTTGAATTTACCACTTTGCAGTGATGAAAAATTTTTAGCAGCAGAACTAAAAACTGTGTGTTGGCTGGAAGTTTGTGGGAGGTTTGATACAGAAGCACTTGCGCCAGAAAAATTGTACGAGGTAGTGTTCATGGTGAAGATAAAAGAAAATGCAGATGGACTGGAATCAATTACATTGAGGCTTATCATTCCAAATAAGTCAAGCAACGATGTTACAGTAAATCTGATGAATGTAACAGAAAGAGAAAAATGGATAGAAGTGCCAGTAGGTGAGTTCTTCACGATCAGTGAGATTAAGAGGAAGAAGAAGAGGGAGGAGATTGAGATTTTTCTATATGAAACCGAGAAACTGAATTGTAAACAGGGTTTAGTCATCAAAGGTATTGTTATTCGTCCCAAAGTGTCCTGAGATTTTCCGTCTGGGTGATTTACAAGAATGACTTTGGAGGTGGATGATCTTGAACTTATAATCTTGCTTGCCCCATTAACAGAACATCAAGTTTCGACTTTTGGCCTTGAAGGTTTACCCATGTGGCAAAAGTTCAAGACCAGCTATTTCCAAGGTCATTAGGTGTTAATTTCCTAAAGAATAAGAAGCTTATGTAATTTATTTTGGAGATATAAGTTGTTCAGTTCGAAATTCAGTGACTAATGACCTGCCACTCTATCCTTTTCCACTAACTACCACCAAGCTTTGTTTTGCGGCAACATTTAATTGTAATCCATAATATGCGTCTAACTCACACATCAAATGTTGCAGTCTTAGTATTCACCAAAGCCCCTGGGCTTGACCTCCTATGTACTCTTCACTGAAAAAAAATCTCAAAGTCTCTCCTCAATGCTTGAATCTTTACTGGAATGACTTAACTAAAGGATAATTATCTCCTTTGAGGATTTGAAGGTTTGTTGGACACTCTTTTAACTTGTAAACCAAATGCATGCCACAGCGTAAAGCCCAGAAACTTTTGGGACTAAATTATACACGATAAATTCAGAGTTCACTCAGCAAGTAAGTTAGACTGGGTGTCAATCACGTTGCATCCAGTTTGGGGGGCGTGACACATCATCAGCTTATAAGAATAGTCTTGAAAACATCATTATGTTGATGATGGCTTGATATTGCGGTAACTGGAATAAACAAGGATTATACCTTCGTTCTATCCAAGATTATCTGCTCACTCTTTCTTTAAACCAATTCATGCTAAAAAAAAGATAGTTCTGTTGAATTGTCCAAAGATCTTTGTGCGATGAGCACATAATTATGCATTCCTGCTAGAAGCTTAATATGAAATAATATTTAACTTAGTATGAAAAACACATGCATTGGTTATGATGCTATGATCTCAAGGAAATCTGTAAGATGAGAAGGAATATGGAAATATGAATAGCAAATGGGAGAATATATATATATTTGATAAGGACTGATCTGGACATAACTAAATAAAATCACCATATTCCTCAGCAGCAGCAGCTTGCCGTATGATAAGACTTCTTCTATCAGGATCTCAGGACAAGCATCTGATTCTGAAAGTATTGACCATACAAAGTGATAACCAACAGTGCAATTAATAAGTAAAATAAAAAGCACTATTATTAGATCAATAAACATGAATCTTATCTCTCAGGTCTATGTCCTAGAATTAATGCTATAAAGCTAGATTTTTTAATTTTAACTACATATCAGAAGAAGATCAAATGGCAAGCAATACACAATTCTAGCTGCAATATGTTCAACATACGGCCACGAATAAACAAAAACCAACCATCTGAAAGAAGGCACACAATTGTTATATCAAAGTAACAATATTTTGAAACCTTGCAATTTAACATGTTCTAGCATGTTGTCCACCTTATTTTTCAAGATAATAATTCCACTTATTATGGGCAGACATGTAGTTATCTTGTACTTGACCCGGTAATGCAAAAATTCTTTTACACTACCACAGTACCACTATATAGAAGTTAAAACTCTATATAAATTGATATTATGAAAAGAAGGCAGCAAGTGACTAGGGGTGAAATGACCAAGTATAATCAGGAACAGAAAGTGCAGGAGGTCTAATAAGGTATTGCAGGAGTTTGGAATTTTTTGAAGGTGCTAAGTACAAGCTATTTTTCAGATAGGAGGGTGTTTTTCCAATGAGGTGTAGCCAAATAGCTAGAGTAATGCAATTTTCAAAGTTTAGACATTCTCCAAATCCAGTAACATCAGTGAATTTATCACCGAAAAGGAAAAATCTAGAGTCATATTACTTTTTTTTTGATGACCATGATGTATGGACCAGCTGGGTTCAACTCGACTAATTCCATGGGGTACCTTCTACCTCCCACCAGCATAGATATTGGATATCTACAATGTCATAACTTATTGTAAAGGAATAACCTTTTTAAGGCCTATCCATGCTGGCATGAATCTGTTCATAGACAGTGCAAAGTGGACGGCAGGAATAAATTCTTAAAGTAGATTCTGACTCCACTCGGGAAAGATAAAATCAAAAGATGCTCAACTAAGAGAGTTTCAAAATAAAAACTCCCTTTATTCATGAGAATGACTACTGACTAGGCCTCCCAGAATACATACACCAACATCCACAAAGAGTTCTTCTTCAGAGAAATGGGGTCAGGATTGTCACAAGATCAGGATTTAAAACAAAATCAAGAACTAAGCAATACTTCTCCTCAAGGCCACCATAGTGATGCTGCCGTACTCAATGAAGAACCAAGAAAGATTATGCCACAGAGCAGCAAGAGTACTGAGACTAACAAGACAATGGAAGCCGCTAGAGTACTCAGATTTCCACATAATTATGAAGAAATCCTAAAAGAGGCAGATTCTTCAGTTGACAGATCCTCCATGAACAAACTATATGACCAGCTATATACTGGAGTATATCTGAACCAAAAGCGCAAGGTAAGAAAAATTTGTCTAAGGCTCAATTTGAAACACTGGCCACCCTTCTGAAAAGGAAATTTTTCCTTTATCAAAACTTCTTTATTATCCAATTTTCAAAAAGATTTTTTAACCTACTCTCTCACTTAACAACATTCATGTTCTTCAAGAAGTCAACTTTATCTCCATTTCTGAACCTTCTTTCATATAAAAGATTAACAAGACTCCAACTTTTACCTTAAAAGTCATGTCCAAACCAAATGAGGCACCTAAATTCGTCCAGAGTAATAGATATATTGCTAGTGTTCATCCTTGAGAAGTTTGTTATTTTTGATGTTGATATACAGGTTTCAGTGTGTGATTACATTGAGTATGTTGTTGTTTGTATATACAGGTTCTACAGTCCCTACATGCTATTTGGAAGCTTATATCTACTTTATGAGTTCATGTCGAGTTCTTTGTGTATATTTTGTTAAAGCTTAGAATTCTGCCTTCAACTTAACCCCAAGAGAAGCATGTCCTCTTGTGACTTGTTGGACCAATTCTGATGTGCAAGTTCAACTAGTCAATTAAGCCCAATCACTTGAAATTACAGTTTTATTCTGTAGCCTTATCTACTGCTATGGCTATACTTAATTTGCACTTCATGCAGAAATACTGGGTCGATAAGAAGTCAAATGGCAACTGCTTCATGCTGTATGCAAGAGATCTCTTAATCACTTGGGCAGAAAACAACCGTTTCTGGCACTGGCCCTTGGTACAAGAGTCAAGGTAATATGAAAACGTTTCATTTGACAAAGAAAACCATACTCATTCAAGTTGAACTTCAGTGTAGATCCAAAGCATCTTTATCACACATAGGGCTGGAATAGAAAAATAATAATCCCTCCGTTTCACTTCATATGGTGGTATTTGATAGGTTATGGAGTTTTAGAAAGAAAGACTTTTGGCACATACCAAAAATATCCTTAGAACTTGTGGTCATAAGCATTACATGATACTGTGGCTATAAGAATAAAATGAGAAGTTTAAAGTTAAAAAAATTGAATATAGAAAAAGTCATTCTTTTTTTTTTTTTGGAATAAACCTAAAATAGGAGTGACATCTAAAGCAGAACAGGGGAAGTAATGTGCTAAAAGAGATTAAAAATTAGTAAACATGTGTTAGCTGTCAGGCCATGAAATGATAACCAGCATTCAGGAGTTAAAACTAACTAAAACTTTCACATTTCCTATTAGAAGCTATTCTAAACCAACATGTACTGCATACTAAAAGGTTTTTGAAGTTGAAGACTAACAAAGTAAAAAGGCCTGAAATGACACTTTTTATTGTTTATGCAGTGATGTCCTCCTTCCAGCAGCAGAACTACTAGATGTTTGCTGGCTAGAAATCCATGGAAGATTCAATACAACTATGCTATCACCAGGGCTCATTTATGAGGTTGTGTTTATTGTCATGTTGAAGGATCCTGCTTATGGATGGGAAAATCCAGTGAATCTTCGACTCATACTCCCAGATGGTAGCAGACAAGGACATACCGAGAATATGGTGGAAAAACCACGAGAAAAATGGATAGAAATCCCAGCAGGGGAGTTCATGACATCAGCAGATCAAAAGAATGGAGAAATAGAGTTCTCTCTATATGAATATGAAGGTGGGAACTGGAAGAAGGGGCTTGTCATTAAAGGTGCTGTCCTCCGTCCAAAAGCCTGAGTTCTATGGCATATGATACGAATTTAGCATGCAACTGCAGTTTCATTTTAGCTTTTTCACCCTAATGTTTACAATGATGAGCACTGAACTAGCAGCAAAAAGCATGAGATTGTGTTCTTTCTTTTGTATATGTAAATTAAGATGCATGTGCTATGCAGATATGTTCGAACCCTCAGACATTTGGCGTTAAGCCCAGAACTCAATAGTATCAAGTGATAAATGTGTATAGACAAGAGTTGACCTATCTAGGAAAATCTTGCATACCATGTGTTAAACTAATAAAGCAAATAGATCAAAAATATAACTTCTTCCCCACTAGCAGAGATAGAAACCTATGGGTCTGTAAACCTCCAGAATAAAAAAGTAAAACTCTCGATTAAAACATCAAATTCAGGTTCAGAGCATTTGCCAGAAGAACTAAAATTTGTACAATCTGGGAATACATTTTAAGGCCCAGTATTGCACTTACTCAGTTACAGACGAACATTTAATGGATTTGTTTGCCGGTTGTACACTTGTACAATAACATGGAAAAAAATGGGAATCATAACATAATGTTAATAGATAAAATCGTATAATTTGATTGACCAGATGTCATAAAGTCAGTTCTACTAATGGAAATGTCTTTCTACTCAATGTTGTTTCCAGTAAGAATTTAATACAATTTATTTCCGCTGCCAATATCCTTTTACCTAAAAGACATGTTATATTAATATTTACCTGATACCGACGAATATTTGATCAGTTCCATACAATGATATGTAAAATAGAAAATACAAATGCAAATACCGACCTAATCAAAATCTGATTGTAGAAGATTCTTTCAAGCAGCACATCTAAAGAACAAAACGCAGGGACATATCAAACTTCTGTATGGTAATTTTCTGGCTTGAACCACACTGAGAAATCAATCCCTTTGCTCTTCAAATTTTCCGTTGCTGGACCAATTTTCTCAAGGAGCTGCGCATGTTAATGGAAACGACAATGAGTAGCAACACATTTCCATTAGAAAGTTGCATGCTCTAAATTTTAACCAGAATTTAAAGGAATAAGAATACTCCGTCTTCTAGATACTTATCATAAATATTAAAAACAAAATTGATCCAGTAGATTTGACGTACTATGTGTTAAATCAACTGCAAGTCTGCAACCATATGCAGATTAAAAACAGCTGGCAAGTTAATTTCAGTTCAACATAGGTAAATGCTGACCTTTGCATGGAGCAAACCATTGGATACCAAGACAGATCTATCAAATACTGAAAAACTTCCTCCATCCATACACGAAACTGTCCCTCCAGCCTCTTCAACTATCTGCATGAAACATACACCACAGTGTTAAATATAGATTTGATCACTTGAATAACTTGTCATTAGTTCGTAAACTAGAAGTAACCCCCTTAAGAGAAACTTGAGAAGGACAACATTTGAGCCAAACTCACTTTCATGAGTGGATATCCTGGAGGTATTTCATTACTACAACGTTACCAACATCTGATACTTCAAGTTAAAAAGATGAGAACCATTCACTTCTTCGATTCAAAAACCAACTCACTGATCTTGAAAAATTTGCATCAAATAGGATCATACGGAACTTAGAAATGAGATAAGTTTATATACTGCTACTTAGGTTTCATTCTAACAAAGGCGTTCCTGTTATAGGACCTTAACTCCTCCTGCACACTTGGCCCCGCTGCATTACTTGTTTATTGCACAATGGTTAGTTCTACTTATCCACATAAAATAACACACACACATACACAATGGTAAGTGCTGATTGTTTTTCCTTTTTGGATAAGTACATAATATGTTGCTTTCTTTCACCGACTAAATCACTTTTCACAAATCTATAAAGAAAAAGAAAAGAAAACTTGTGGCAAAGAATACATTTTAACCGTTTTTCCTATTTAATAGTAAGGAGAGGAAAACAAAATATTATATTGAAACTACAATTTGTTGATTGGACCTATTATGCATCAAATTCTGCCTACTCAGCTCTCTAGAATTTTCTTCAAACATGAGAAGAAGAGTGTCTGGAAATATCGATAATAATGAAAGCAAGAATACCAGAACTCCTGCAGCCATGTCCCATGGCTTTAGACGATATTCCCAATATGCTTCAGCAATCCCCAAAGCAACATGACACATATCCACTGCAGCAGCACCAAGCCTTCTCACACCCTATGCAGAACATGGCAGGAAGAATTTTTTTTTTGGTGGGGAATGTGCAAAATTTCAGATAAAGATAAGGGATAAAGTTGCTACCCTGCTGACATCAGTAAATTCTTTGAACAATTCCATATTGGTTGCCCATGGATCATCATGCTCATATCCAAATCCAGTCACTAGAAGAGATTGTTCCACCTAAACAAACACCAAACAATAAAGAACAGTAACGAATAAGTCAAAAGAATTGGTGAAAGAAGATTGACAGTAAGTGTACCTTTCATTTAGTGAGCTTTATGTGTAACACTATTGTCAATTTAAAACTTGAAAGCCAAGCCATGTATAATGTCTTTGCCCAAAAACAAGGTGCAAAACTAGCACAACTTTCAAATAGTAATAAATACACATGCATGTAAATGGGTATAGACGCATAACAGGTCACACAGAACAGGTAGAGGCCCACACTTACCTGACTCTCTAATGCAATAGGACAAGCTAGAACTATGTTTATCAGATGTACTGAAAGTTATCATCAAACTCTCACTCCTAGTCATGGGTCTGTGGAAAATGGGAATTAAGCTAGTTTTACTCATTTGCATGTATAAATTCTCACCTTGTCAGTTCGACTGACATGAATCTTTTCACCATTAGCAAAGGCTCCTTTGCCTAGGAGAAGAAAATTGCATAACGTCATTAGTAGATCTTTGGAGTTTGCAATTGAATAAATGACTTGTTATAGATAAACTTCTTTACCTGCAGCTGCAGAAAATATTCGAGTATTCCAACACATAGGGCCACCAACAAACTCAACCTGTACAGAAAAAGACCTTAACAATATTATGTTCAGGACATGGAATTCAGATGTCATATCTGACCAGATATCAGAACAAGAGATTTGGTGTCATTGATAGTCTTCCCGCTTTATGGTTTCCAATTTCATTCTCTCAGTCTTCCTCTGAGAGTCTGTATACTACATAAAAGTTACTATTAGATAAACGTCACATAATTTTGGTTGGTCAGCTAATTCAAATCTTCAGTGAATTAAGAAATGCAGAGTTGCCAGGGTTGAATTCGGCGGCATCTATTATAGTTCAACTAACACATCCTACATAAATTATGGATAGCCTCAGAAATAAAATCTTATAGCAATGTTAAAGCTAGTCACTTTTCAACTATATAACATTTGTAAGGTTTGCTGAAAATTCCTTCCTCTTTTTTATCTCTCAGTTCAGGTCCCTTAAGAGTATAAGAATTCTCATTTATGTTCATAGTTTTAATAATATAATTTGTCCAATACAGTATATAACATATCAATAATCAATCTCTAGCACTACATGATTTAAGTTGCTAGTGATGGTTCAAGCTTTTGGTTCTCTTCTTGCACATTAAGTTGGAATCAGCTATCATAAAATTATCAGAGACCAAGCTCGCTGTATAAGAGACAGTGCTCTTCCACTGAGCCATGGTAAGAAATCTAAAAGGCACATCGGAAACTATCCCAGCATATACCACAGCAGCTGCAGCTGGCTTCCCTCTAAAAAGAACACCCACAGAGACTGCAAAGCTGGGATAGCCATGCGCAAAGTTTGTTGTTCCATCTGCAATACAAAGTTACCAATTAACATTCATTCCTTGGTTGAGTTGTCTTTAAGATAATATGTGGTGCTTATTTCTAGTGAAAGAACATTTTATTGAACTCAGACATGCAAGATATATATTTATAAGTAATAAGATGAATTTATCAAGATAAAATTAAGTACTCTTAGGGGTAAGGTCTACATACATCCTACCATTCTCAGACCCCACCTATGGGATTACCCTGGGTATGTTGTTGGTTCTGTTGAACAATAACAAACAAGAATTAAAAGAATTACTCTCTCCGTCCCAATTTATGCGATGTAGTTTGATTGGGCACATGTTCAAAATATATGGGAGACTTTGCAATGTTTCAAAACTACCCTTAAAATAAATTACTTTTAAATAGAAAAGTACACCTTTAAGGACTTTTTGACAAATAAATGGGACCCAACATGGGTAAAATGTTGATCGTGTCACTAAATATTTGCCAAATAATGAAATGTGTTATTCTTTTGGGGACTGACTAAAAAGGGAAGTGTCTCATATCAATTGGGACAGAGAGAGTAATAAGTATTTTTAGCAAAAGATTTGGAAAGTTTTTGAAGCATACTGTGGATATCTCACTTGATATGAAATATTTTTGCATACTAGGGAAAGAACTGTATAGACCCAAAATGTGAAATGAACGTGTCAGATTTTGACAAAACTTCAAAAAGTAATCTGGATTATTCTAGATCTCAAGTTAAGCCATGATATTCGTAAAATTGCAACCTTGATGTCTAGTCGCAAATGCTTCAAATTGCTCATTATTTTGACTTCCCTGAACAAAGTAATGACCATTTTACTAAAGTTGTGCAAGTTTAGCTTGGTTGCACTAGCCACTCCGCGTGCTTATGCGACTGCATGGCTGTGCAATGCAGCTACTTGGCTGTTCATGCGCTTGTGCAATCGCACAGCTATATCAAGCTTCACTCGCTGCTGCAGGAAATATATGCAGGGAGTCCAAGATTTTCAGTGTTTCCTTCTTGGCTTAGGATTTCCGGTTTGCATATAAAGAGGGGACTTGCAAGACAAAAAAGAGACACCGGAATTCAGTTTTATAGGTAAGATAAAGCACAAGCAAAATTTCTTCCTTCTACTTCTAAATTTCACTTTGAAAATATGTTGTTTAGGAGATTCTCCACGAAGTTCTCAATTCTTCTCTTTTTTATTTTGGGAACTGTGGTGTTCGGGTCAGCTTGCGTCTCGCGTAATCCACTAACTACCTCCTAACAATACAGGTTTCAAGCAAATCTCCCCAACAAGTCTTCAGTATAAGGGAATAATTTACTCAATGTCATCCCTTACTGAGAAACTGGTTCTAAGATTATTATTCCATACTTCCTTAGGTTTTTGGTGTAAAGAACAAAATATAGAAGAGGAAATCCAATTAGTGGATTTCGTAGGTTCTTTGTAAGTATTTCTGTTTCTATTTTCTTCTTTTTTTCTCTCTTCTCTGTTCATACTTTTTGGAGGTGGCCAGCATAGCCCTTAATTCTGAGGAATACAAGTTACCCGTTTCAAAAGAATTACTATTCCAACTCTTCAACTACTACACCACCTCCTTGGGTGTCTATGATGCTCTCAACTCTTAGCATGAACCAGTTTTACTTCGTAAGGTTATGAATGAATTCAAGATTTTTAGGAAGAAAAAAAAAAGGGAAAAGAAAGGGAACTTCCAAGACCATAATAAGGAACAAAAATCAGTTTTTCAAGGCCAAATAAGACACAAGACAAGGAGCTTTTGAAGAGACTAGGACACCAAATAGAGTTTCTTTCTTTCATTTTGTTAATTTCCAATTTAGGATTATCATGAAGCTTGAACTAATTACTATTTTTCCTGGTCTTTATTACTAACAAGTACGTTGTTTGTTCAATATTGTATTTAATGCTTTTCATTGATTGACCACCAACTAGATCCTTCTCTAGATTTTAAGGTAACTCAGGAGAGATTCTTCATTTAGAATCAGGATTGAAAAGATTGAGATCCATACTAATCAAATAGATGATAATGGTATGATTTGATTGTAGAATAGGCTTCTACTTCAAACCAGAGGCATGGAAAATAGAGCTAAACTCATTGCATCCTCCTTGTCTTAACAACCATCAAAAATAGGTTATTAGTTAAGAAGGTTAGCTTCACTTGACATAGGAATGTACCCTGAATAAGTATGAACTCCGACTTAGCTCACATTATCAGTAAGATCAAGAGGATGATAAAGGTCCAAATGAAATAATTAAGTGAAGTCAGAAACACTAGGCTTGTTAGTTGCTACCACAAGATTTTCTCTTAGCTAGTTAGTGTTAGTTATATTCTTTCCTTTTTTCAATACTTAGTTACTTTACTTCATTGTTCGATACTTCCACCCATTTTCGACTATGAAGTTAGGACGATGCTCAATATTCATCCATATATTGCTTGTGCAATTACATGCCTTAGCGTGCGTAAAATCTGCTAGTATTTAGGTTAAAGTTGTATATTTGTTAAACCGGAACTAGTTAAATGTGACCCCTTCAAATTAAAATAACCTGACCATTACAAGTTAAAACCACTTGGAACTTTGACAATTCATTTCTACTTTTGAGGACCTACATAAGTTCTCTAACCTCAATAGAGTGTCTAGCTAATATGTGTGGCTACTTTCATTGCCATGAAGTTAGAGATCTGTAGAACAAACCTAAAGGATCAATGCACCAAAGATAATCAGATGACGAGTCCCCAATAATTCCTCCTTCCTCCCCGAGAATTAGATGATCTGGAAAATTCTTCCTCACGACTTCAAGGATAGCAACTTCACTATTTTTATCTGTGCTGCAATAAGTTTAAGCCAACACATGTTACTGTGACAGCATGATGAAAGTCTCCACATAAAGAAATAAAATGAATATCATAACCTAAGGAGCAACTAAAAGGTAGCTCACATAAATCACCAAATTGTTAAGCATAAGGTCAACAGATAAAGTAAGACCGTACATACTCGCTAACAAGGCATTCTTTAACTTGTGTTAAATTCAAGCAATGGTCTTAAGAGAATGGGGATATGTTCCTCCAGCAAGAAAAAGAAGTATCACGGAGCAGTAACCAATGATCACATAATGTGGAAGAAAGTCAAAGAATATTTACTACAGTCTGATAAAGAATTGAATCGTTTCAATGAAAGCATAGAAAATAAAAAGGAAAGAAATATTCTTTGCTACAAAACTAGACATAGTGATAGTGATAGAAGTAGATTCACTAATTACAGTGAACAATACAGTGCTCAGTGTCATCACCAGAAATTGAGAAACAATACTGCAACAAGAATGAAAAATCTATTAGGAACAATATGTCACTGATCATCAGCGTAGAAGAAAAGAAACAGAAGCACTATGTCAATTCTGATACAAAAAAATAACCACCACCAAAGGGAAGTAATACAAAGTCTTACTCGGTCACTAGGTCAGTGAGCCCTTTATAGGTAACATTTCGGGGCTTATTCACAGCATCCATTACAACCTAAAATGAAAATGAGAAAAATGAGAAACAAAGTAATAGATTGGGAGCCAGAGAGATTATTTAAATTCTAGATGCAGATGGGATATAGAAGTAATGAAAAAGGAAATTGATGATCCCTAATTTGTCCATAGAAAGAAAAGTAAGACATCGATATTCCATGACCATAGTCAGCACTAAAATCTCAATGTACGAGAAGAGAAGATAGAGGATACCTCAGAAAACACAAGGAATATGATGATTGAGGCCAAAATAAAATGTAAATAGATGTATTATGCCTTAGAGTTATATCAACTTTACTTAATATTTTTACACTATTTTTTAATCATATGCCTTTTAACTTGGCTTTAACTGACATCTATGTCCTTCGATTTTGGGTGTGCACAAGTAGATACTTAAATTTGTATAAAATTGAACAAGTAATACATGTGTCCTACATGACATAATACACGTAGGATGCAAAATTGTCATGTAGGAAGTCATAAATGACAGATATGTCTATGTTCAATTTTATACAAATTTTAATTGTCTATTTGTGTATACTCAAAAGTAAAGATCATAATAGTTATGTCTAAGAAAAAAATGCTGGCAATTGACTTGAGCCTTGGGGTTTGCTCCCTTTCAAGGTCTCAAGTTCGAAACCCACTGGGTGCAAACAATTTCTGAGGGCCATCGGACTGGGTAAAACCTGAATTAACCGTGGTGCACTTGCGGGAAACTCCTTGCCGAGGGCCTGTGCACCCCCGGGATTAGTCGGGGCTCAAAGAGACTCGGACACCCGGTGCAAATCAAAAAAAAAAAAATGTAAATAGAAAAGGGGGTAAAAAGAAGATAAGAGAAAATTGGAACAGAAATTTTTGAAGAAAAAAATAATAATCATAAATTCACGAGAAAGCTATCAAGACCTAGAGGAAATCTAAAGATACATAATGAATACGAAGCTTACTATGTAGTACATAAGATCCTTTGATAACTGCTAATATATGAAAAACACCTATGTTATGTATATATTTCTACACATTTTTTTGCTCATTGATTACTAAACTTACCAATTATCAACCCCATCCTAGCCCCCCACCCCTCAAGCAGGTATTTCCCTTTCCTCACTATCAAATTAGTGAAAGGTAATGATAATACAATGTGTGGGGAATGGTGAAAATATCACCCACAGAGTAATGGGTTGTATTCCCTCGATTCATTTTTACTTGTCCACGGTACTAAAATTACATTTTCACTTTTACTTGACACTTTTAGCATATCAACGGAAGAACTTTTTTTTTATTATGTTTTACCCTCAACATTAATCATTTATTCCCCAAATTATTTTTTATTTTTTTTTGAAAATGGTAATTGTTTCTATTTTTGCAGAACAGTACATAGGATGTACTGAAACCCGTATTTACATAAGGAAACTCTAATAATACCGACCTATCCCTATAATGAGTCTAAGACATCAATGATAGAGACGGTATCATTAGAGTAAATTTGATTACACCAAAAACACAGAGTCGAAATGCAATTCAGTTTAACTTGTTGCATACTACTCTCCCTATTCTCAAAAACTCTAAAGTTCCTCTCTTTCCATATTGTCCACCAAATAGTGGCAGGGACAATTCTCCAGTTACTTCTGTTTTTTGCTTGTGTCCCTGCTTCTTCCCAGCTAAATAGAGCCTCTGAAATTCTCCCAGGCATGGACCAGGAGATGCTTTTACGTCTCAGGAACAAATTCCACAACTGGCCAGTGACTTCGCATTGGATAAACAAATGATTGACTGTTTCTGTGTAATTCCCCTCTTCATTAAATTCTCCTGTGTCAATACTGCTTCTTTAGCCAATAACCACACAAAGCAAGACACCTTGTAGGGGATCTTGGCTTTCCATATATGTTTCCAGGGCCACTTGAGTAGCTGCAGATTTGGATGATTCAACTTCTTGTACACTGCACCTACTTTAAAAATCCCTTTACTGTTTCCCAACCACTGCAATCTGTCTCGCCCTATTTCCAGACCACTAAATTGATCAATGCTTCTAAAAAATTCTGTTACTCTTGGAATTTCTCAGTCATTGAGGTGTCTTCTAAATACAAAATTCCACCCTTGAGGAGTCCATAAGTCAGCTATAGTACTTTGTTGCTGAAGAACTAAATTGTGGATGTCAGGGAAGAGAGTCTCCATATTTCCTTCTGCATGCCAATCATCCTTCCAAAACCTAGTTTTTATGCCATCTACCACTTTGATCTTGGTGTTAGGTTTGAATTCATTCCAAAGTTCTCTAATGGATTTCCATAAGCTAACACCATAAGGGGTGGTAACCTCCTTTGTCATCCAACTATTACTCTCTTCATATTTAGCCTTTATGACTGAGCCCCACAGATTCTGATTATCATTTGAGTACTTCCAAAGCCACTTCATCCTCAAAGCTTTACTCTGGTTCTTCATGTTCTTGATCCCCAGACCCCCAACTCTCTTTTCGGTGATCACAGTTTTCCATTTCACTAAGTGATATCCTCTCCTTTCCTTGTTCCCTTGCCATAAAAATTTTCTCCTGATGCTATCCAACCTATTGATGATTCCCGGTGGGATAGGAAATAATGACATCATATATGTTGGAAGTGCATCAAGCACAAAATTAATCAAAGTTAGTCTTCCCCCTAGTGAAAGGTACTGAGACTTCCACCTTGCTAGCCTCTTCTCACACTTCTCAATCACTCTATCCCAGATTTCCATAGAGTTGGATTTTTCCCCCAAAAGGCATACCCAAGTATGTGGTTGGGAGGACACCCACTTCACCTCCCAATATTGACTTCAAAATTTCCATGTTTGGTACTTCATTTACTAGATACAAGAAGCTTTTCCTCCAGTTGACATGTAGCCCAGACATAGCTTCAAAATACTAGAATCAGTCTCAATATTTTAAGGTGGTCTTTCTCAGCATCACAAAAAATTAGGGTGTCATCTGCATATAGTAAATGAGTGATCTCTAGACTTTCCCTTCCAGCTCTAGCAACTTCAAAACCTCTCAGCCATCCTTCATTGCATGCATTCTTGATCATATTGTTGAGTCCCTCCATGACTAGTATGAAAAGGCAGGGTGATCGGGATCACCCTGCCTAAGACCTCTCTGTGACCTAAAAAATCCTGCGGGAGAGCCATTTACCAATACTGAGAAGTTCGCTGAAGATATGCAAAATTTAACCCACTGTCTCCATTTGAGACCAAATCCCATCTTCTCTAGCATACCCATAAGAAAGTCCCAATTGACATGGTCCTATGCTTTCTCAATGTCTAATTTGCATAGAATTCCTGGTTTTTTTGAGACCAACCTGGAATCTACAACTTCATTAGCTATGAGGACAGCATCCATTATCTGTCTCCCTTTAATAAAAGCTAGTTGTTGTGACACAAGACTAATTAATATCCTATTAAACGTTGTTTCTTAAGAGGCATGCAAAATTCAAAGTGGACAAGTAAAAGTGAACGGATGGAGTATTTATCTTTCTCCAACATCCAAACTCCTCAATGAAGCTTAACATCATATTCTTAAGAATCCAACTTATCCTCTAGGTAACCAGTTCCCTGTCTCTAATAGCTCAACAGAACAAAGGGTACCCTAATTCAAAAAATAATCCATTGTAAACAAGAACTCAAAATTCAATCTTTAAGCAGAAAATTGCCAAGAACATAGAAATAAAACCAGATTAAGAAAGGGGGCCAAACCTGAGCACCAGTCTTGGCTGCAGCTTCAACCACTTGGAGTAGCTCACTGGAGGGGATACTTCCGGTTGAATCAGCAGCAATCTTTGAGTACTCTTTCTTGATACCCACCTCCGATAAAGCAGCCTTGGTACAAAATCCCCCACTAGTGGACAAACTTGTACAAAACCCATATTGTGAGTTTGTGCTACAACTCTTGGGAAATGCAGGAAGACGAATTCTGGGTAACTGACAAATTCTCAAAGAAGAAATTGTGGATGAAAGAAGACATCTCCCCATTTTCACACACACTGTGTAGTGCTGATTTGTGCTCAAGAGTTTTCTTGGATTTTTGGTCTAATTTCAAGAATATGAACTTCCATGATATTTTACTTTGGTCCCTTTATCATGAAAATTGACACATAACACCTTTGTTTTTTATATTATAGTTGTGAGAAAAACAATCCAATGGCCGTGGGCATAAATCATACTAATATTTATATAGGTAAATTAGAATTTGAATTGTTGGAACAAAACAAATGTGTCAGATTTGGGACTTCGAATTTGGAATATAAAAAAAATATGGAATTTGTTTATATTATATGCATAATAAGGCAGAGGTTTCTCTCGCTTTTGGCATAGCGGGCCCCAAGTGGGAGGAACGCATGACGGACTAAATATGTTCTTTAACTTGATTTTATTTCACATTTATGCTCTTCAACTTTCAGGATGAACAAGTAGATACTTAAACTTGTATAAAGTTGAACAAATAGATACACACGTCCTACGTAGCATCTATAACGGCCCAACCCGCAAGTGATAATGTCCGCTTTGGGCGTAGGCCCGCACGACTTTAAAACGCATCACTAGTTGGTCAGGCTTGCTTACTTATATACCCAACATCTCTCCTGTCTTTTGTTGATGTGGAACTTCTAATCTCAAGTTGGGGCGTCACATACACCCCCTCTATAAACTCAGTGTCCACGCTGAGGTTTGCTCCACCGAATGAGATTTGCCTAGACTCAACACTAAGGTTTGACCTGCCTTATCGTGATTTTCCTGAACTCAGTTGAACTCTGGCTCACATCGACAAGGCTGACACATGAGTGGCTTTGATACCATTTGTAACGGCTCAACCGACTAGTGATATTGTCCGCTTTGGGCCTAGGCCCCATGACTTTAAAACGTGTCACTAGTTGGTAAGGTCCACTTACTTGTATACCCAACATTTCTCTTGTGTTTTGCCGATGTGTGGCTTCTAATCTTAAGCGGGGCTTCACAGCATCATACGTGGTAATTTATGGCCTACGTGGTGTCTTATGTGTACTATGTTACATAGGACTCGTGTGTCTGTTTGTTCAACTTTATACAAGTTTAACAAGTAAACACATGAATCCTACATGACATAATACACGTAGGACTCAAATTGTCAGGTAGGATGTCACGTAAGATGTATGTATCTATTTATTCAACTTTATACAAGTTTAACAAGTAAACACATGAATCCTACATGACATAATACACGTAGGACTCAAATTGTCAGGTAGGATGTCACGTAAGATGTATGTATCTATTTATTCAACTTTATACAAGTTTAAGTGTCTATTTCTGTACACCCAAAGTTGAAGGGCATAAATATGAGTAGATGCCAAGTTAAAGAACATATTTATATATTATGCCTTGAAAATAATGCCCTTTATCATGATGGTAACTGTAGTAGGAAATTTAAATTCTCTAAATAAAACAATAAGGAAAGGTGAAGACATTCTATCATATACATTTACCATATCAAGTTTCAAAACCAAATTATGTCCTTAATTCTTACTTTTGATATTCTGGACAATCTCCTAAGCTAGCTAGGCATTTTCTGTAATAAATTTATCCTTCAAGAAATCACTTTGTTTCTCAGAGAACATAAGAGGTAGCATAGGGTTGAGCCTTCCAGAAATGAGCTTAGTAATCTTGCTGAAAAATTACTCAGATGGATGGAACTGAAATATATGAAGTTAGCTGGACATACCACCTTTATATTCAAAATAAATAAAGTATGAGAAAATGTTTTGGTTAGTTTTCCTTTAAGAAAGAAAAGTCGGTTCCATAGAATTTTCTTATTCAGGAGGTGGACTTGTTTGCCGTTATCTTAATCAAATGATTTCATATGGGATCCACTCAAATCTAAATATTGCATTGGCCCCTGACCTTGTTAATTCAATCAATTCATCAATTGGGAGTATTAGTATTGTCGATAAGGAGGAGCTTGACTTAAAACTTAGGCTTTAGCTCTTAGTTAACTTTAATGTATTGTTTTGTTTTGTTGTCGGCTTATGTTTATTGCAACAGTTGTCTTTTGCTGAAGTTTATGTTCCAAGTCCATTTTATATCTTTACAATAGTCAAATAAAAAAATAAATCCAACTTCAATGGAAGCATAGAAAATAAAAAGGTAAAAAATATATTATACTTCGTGCAAAAATTAGTCATAGAGATAATGATAAAAGTAGATTCACCAATTACTGTGAATCATAAAGGTCGGATCGAACTCAGTGCTATCACCAAAAATTAATGAATAAAATAAGCAATAGATTAGGAATATCTCGTACTTGTCCATAGAAAAAAGTATAAAATTGATATTGGATACCTCAAAAAGTAAAAGAAAATTGAAACAAAGATCTCTTTAAAAGGAGAAAAGATCATTTAACCTATCAAGAACTAGAGAATGTCTAATGAGGTGTAATGAGTGCACGACTTGTTATTAATTAGGCATAATACATAAATATACTTTTTAACTTGCTTCAGATGGCATCTATATCCTCCAATTTTGGGTGTGCACCAGCAGACACTTAAACTAGTATAAGATTGAACAAGTAGACACATGTGTCCTACGTGGCATTATACACATAAGACTCAACGTAGGATACGAAATTGACATGTCAGATGTCATGCAGGATAAATTATTTTTAAATGTTCCCTTACAAACAAAAACTAAAACTATTCGGGTCTTTGATATCGTAGAAATATTTCTTTGCTTTGGTAGAAGCGTGGAAAAATAATTTTCTATATTATAATTAATTTTACCTGTAGTTTTTGTTTGACTGAATTAATGAATTCATATTTCGAGTGAAAATTAAAAAGTAAGAAATTCAAATAAGGAAAAGTTTGATTTGATTGATTTTTTGGTTTGTGTGTTTAAATAGATTTCATTTAGTTTTCTCCCTAGTGAAAATCAATTTGAAAGAATAGTAAACACCCCTAATTCCTTAATAGAAATAAATGATATTTTTTAGACGAATAACAATTTTTTATTCATTTTTAAGAATAACTACTCACAAATAAAAAAATGTGACACAAAATTCAATTTAAACTTTTTAGTTTTTTTCTGCGTGCATTTGCTCATATTCTTATCTAGCATTGATTTTTCTAGAATTTTGTTTGAATTCGTGCTGATTTTCAGAAATAAATATAAAGTTAGTAAAATTAAATGCTTTTTTCCTTTATTAAAGAAGGGAAATGATATATAATGTTATATTTATTATCTTATGTACATATTCTAAAAAACTCATCTTTCTTTCAAAAATAGAAAACAATAATCAATGCGAAAAAGTAAGAAATTTTATTTGAAATTTTGATATTTTGGTTGAGTCTAATAAGCAAAAGAGAGAAAAAGAAGAGGAAGCGGGAAAACTGTTACATTTGGGATTTAAAAAATCTAAAAACAAGTCAAAACTGAGTTATTTTATATGAAATATCTAGAATTACCCATTATCTATAATTAATACATTTATAATTAATACATTTAACTGGTTGTTCAGGCATTGCAATAAGTTTATCATAAATGTTGCTCCTATAAATTCCAATGGAATTTTTTTCTATTTCCTCACTAAATCATTTCTCAAATTCTTAAACAAAAAAATTCCTTTTAAGAAAAATGCAACAACAACCACCAACAAGTGGAATAGCTCACCAAGGCATCATACCAAATCCTAAAGGAATTTGGTGTTACAGGTGTACTACTTGTCGCGATGTGTTCACTTCGAGCCAAGGGCTCGCTGGGCACCAACGTAAGCACAAATCTCAGGGGACTTGGATAAGAGGTGCTCCTCATGAGAAGTTTTTTTGTCCATCTGCTGGACTCCCCAACCTCTATCGACAATTGGGTACACGAAAGTCAACACCAACAGTGTTACGGGGCCAAGGAAGGTTTTACCGTCTCCGTAATCCAATGGTGTACGGGCCTCGAAGACTGCCTGGACGCCCACGGGCGGTTTTGTATCAACCACAACAAGCCATGGTGCTTCAGGTGCCTCATGTTGTTGCATATGCACGTATCGCTCCTCTACTTATTCAAGATCAAAACTTGTTTGCCAACCGTCCTAATCAATTGGTCGAGAACACCAATGTTGATGATCAGGAGGAGCTTGACTTAGAGCTCAGGCTTTAGATCTTAAGCAACTTTAGTTTGTTGTTTTGTTTTATTATTGTGTTATATTTGTTGGTTTGTTTTGTTTTGTTGTCGTGTTATGTTTGATGTTTTGTTTTGTTGTCATTTTATGTTTGTTGAAACATTTGTCTTTTATTTATGTTGATGTTTTGATTTTATTTTATTTTATGTTTTTACTATTGCCTAATAAGGAATTAAATTTCACGTCAATAGAATGATAGAAAATAAAAGGATAAGAAAATATTATTCTTTGTGAAAAAAAACTAGATAGAGAGATAATGACCAAAGCAGATTCACTAATTACTGTGAATCATAAAGTCCAAATCGGGCTCATTGTTATCACTAGAAAGTGATAAATAAAGTAAGTAACTGGTTAGGATGATATCTTACTTGTCCATAGAAAAAAAATAAAAAAATCGATATCCAATGACTATATAGTCACCACTATAATCGCAATGTACAAAAAGAGAACACAATAAATGCCTCACAAAGCATAAGAAATATGAAAATTGTGGACAAGAGAAAAGGTAAATAGAAAAGGGAGCAAAAGAAGGTAAAGTAAAATAGGAATAGATCTATCTTTATTTGGAAAAAAAGGATCAATAACTATATAAAGAGATCTTTTGATATCTATCAAGAACCAGAGGAAGTCTAAGGATACGTAACAAGTACACAACTTACTATTAATTTAAAACTTTTGATAATTGCTCATATATGAAAAACACATTTGTTCTTTCTTTTTGTTATTGTTTACATACTAAACTCATCAATTATCATCCTCATCCTAATTAAAACTCCATGTTCCCGAGTAGGTTTTTACCTTTCATGACAATCAAATTAGTCATGAAAGGTAATTATGATAATACAAGTTATGGTGAATGGTGAAAATATGACATACACATCAATATAGAGCAATGAATTGAGTTTGCAACAATCTTACCATTTTCACCTCACTATTATGTGTGCTTGATATTTAGCTAAAAGTGGATATTTCTAGTACATTATCACCTCATATATCTTGATCATAATTGTATTGTCACATCATTATCTCATATATTTTGAGATTATTATGAGTTTTATGTGTGTGGGAAGTATGTCAGATGAACACAAAAAAAAGGTGATATTGGTTGGATTTGAAGTAAAGGAATGATGATTGGAGCAAGGCCGAATTCACTCAATATCCTCGCTCTCGGCCGAATTCACTCAATATCCTTGCTTCATTAGACAACCAAGCGAGCCTAGAAGCAAGAGATAATTTAGAGCTCACTTGTGATCCTCGTGAAGTGAGAATTCAGATGAGCTAAGAAAATTATCCTAGCGAGTTTGGATTAGGTTATTTGATTCCTACACATCTGGTCCTATAAATACCCTAGTAAATGACTGCTGAAAAGGGACGTCGGATATTTGGAGACAAGAACACTCTTGGAGATAAGAGATAGATTCACCTCACATTTTTTCGTATTTCTTCTTAATTTCTGTTGTCATGGGTTCTATCATTGAATTTCTTCATACTATTATGAGTAGCTAAATTTCTATCTAGGGTGTGTGATGGAACCTTTTGAAATATGACTTACATTATGTTTAGTAAGTTTGCCATTATTTTTCTCTACTTGTTCAACAACGTGATTAACTCTACTAGTTGATGAGCCCTTAATTGATTGTGCATGTTTATCATGTATTCTTGAGAAAGAGGGCGTATTTAGGTGGTTGTTGAATAACACCTCTATCCAGGTCCACATTCTTATGTTATAGCCTACTTAATCAATTGAGTGGATAATACTAGTGTGGGAAAGTATTCCTACTTAGATAAGTATGTCTATTATGGTTAAAAAAAGATCGTATGTATAACCACGTTTTGGGTTGTATGTCACTCCCTAAGCCTATATCCTGGACGTGGCCGGTACTCGAAAATCATTGTTGACCCCCAAGAAATTTTTGGTCTAGCTTACTACTTAGCGGAAGACTAACTCAAGCATACATAAGCTTAAAATTGAAGAAAATCATTTAAAACAAGTGACGGAATCTTAAAGCTGTTTGAAAATATTTGATATAAATGATAAAAGTTTAGCAAAATGTTTGAAACTGAATACTGAAAGACTCTCAAAATTCCCTTTCTATAAAGCCTCTACTGTTGAAAGATAGGTGTCGAGACAAGACCCACGATAACTTTAATCAAACTACTAAAGGAATAAAAAATGGGAGTCCTCTGAAAAGCAAGATAGACTCACCAAAAGCTTACGAGTAGTGATGTGATCTCAACGAAATGCCTATTGATGATACTAAATACATGTATCTGCATCATGAGATGACGCAACATCGATCGGATGACATAGTACATGAAATTTACCGTATGTAATAAAGTTGAATGAAACAAATAACTAAGCTAAAGGACTGAAGTAACTCAATTGAAGTAAAGCATTCACGTGAAGAAAAATCATTTCACTTTACACTATAAGATGCAATGATAACAAATACTAAAATATAAATACTTTACTTTATAGGGAATTTCTCTAACCGAAAATTATCACTATGAGCCTCGTGATATTACAACGTATTACTCACGTTGACAGAGTCTCCCTATACTTTGCCGGAGTATAGAACGCAACTTTAACTTATGGATCCACTTAAATCCTTCTTGAGGTAGGTGAGGAGTAGCCCGTATTGTGGTACAAACATATCTGCACTGGCGGCGTAGGTTATGGAGTTTAAGTTATCTTAATTTTTACTCCAAATCAGTATTCAATACTACTCCCAATATATAAATATGTATGCTCATATAAAATACTCATTGATACTCAAAAGACCCTCTTTAAGGGATAACTTAACTTTACTTTATCTATCTGAAATGCTTTTGAAAACTTTTTATGCTTTTCTGGAAATAATACTTCCTTTCTAAATGTAAAAATTATACATTTGGGATCATTAAAGTTCCTTTAAAACTCCTCTCAATGCTGCTTTAAATTACTCTTGGACTCTCTTTAAATTCCAAAATCAATGTAAGGAAATAATAGCACAACTACTTTCAACAAAATCTCATCAACTAGGATTCATGTAAAAATATAAGCATGAACAACAATGCAAGTATCTAAATGCATAAAGTATCATAATCTCATAATTAAGAAATTAGAACTCAAAAAACCTAGCTTTCTCCGCTTGGATCCTTGCTCCAAGTCATAGAAGTGTTTATGAGAGCTTTAAGGTCAAACTACACCGATGATAACCTTAATTAGGTGTAAAAACGTGGGGGTTTAGACTTAAAATGGGTGGAAAGAAATTGAACCAACCCCACTTAAAAACAACAGGATCACTTCTATGAGCACCATGTATGGTCTATACAGGCTTCTACATACTGTATTGGTGTACCATAGAAAGACTACTAGAGACCAACTTCTAAACCAAATTCCATGAGCCAGGGTTTACGACATGTTGAACGACCTACGACACATAGGTCTCTTCCATGCAACTCATTGTCAAAAAATCCCTTAAGTCCACTCTCTTTTCTACGAGCCCTGGGTAACGGACCATAAGACTTTGTACGGTCTTTAGTCCCAATTGTAGATCCAAGGTTCATCAATTTTTTTCTAAGTCTATATCTCTTCTACGGGCCCTGATCTACAACCGTACAACTTCATATAGACCGTCCTATTGGTCCGTAGGTACTCATGTGGGAGTTGACATTTTCAATTTTCCAACTCAGCTTCTACGACCACCATCACGGACCATAGGTGGTCTCATTCAAACTGGCACCAGTAACTTTTCTACAACTTTTCAGCTTCCAACTCACTTACCAATTTTTGAGGTGTTATAGTGTAGAACCATAGTCCAGATCTTATATATAACCACGTTTTTGGGGTGTAAAATCATAGTCCAAAATAACACATTCTTTTTCTCCAAGTAACTCTACACATTTTTTGGGGTGTAATACCATAGTCCAAAACATATAGGATTCTTTTTCTCTATGTAATTGTACACATTTTTCGGTAGATTATATCCAAAGCATGGACAAAAACTTGGAGATCCTCTTATTTTGGCCTATTTCGCAACATACCTTTAAATTTTGATGTTCCAAACCAACCCCTTCACACCAACTTAGATATCGGGAGATTTACTTGCCCGAATTCAATTATGAAAAGTCATACAAACTCCTTAACGTCTTAGATAAAAGGTAACTCAACTCAAACTTAGACATTTTACCAATTCTTTCTTGGATTATCCTAGACTTCACCTCGCTCAGATTTCATCCAATCCTAGCCTGAAATTTTGAATTTCTCAATCCAAAAGTTTTCTCACCCAATTTCTCTTACAATTAGCTTACCAATAACGACCGGTAGAGTCGTTACAAGGACCAGTCGAATTCTACAAGTTTTTCATTTCAACTTCTTTCACTTGGTCATATCTATTGCTTTTGAAAACTCTTCAAGAGTTCCAATTCAAGATATTAAATTGCACAACAACATGAAAGATGTTAGTAAAAATAGAAAGTTAAGTAGAGTCCTTCAGGGAGATTTGCCGTTAACAGATCTGAATATTTTGTATCACAAAGATAATTTCACAATTTTGTATCTTTCGGGAAAAGATACTTTAATTGTTATTTCCGTCGAGGAAATCAGTAACAATTAATCATAATGTACCAATGAGGTTATGGTATAAAATATTGTACTCTTCTTCATTTTGCCTCAAAGTGATACTTATTAAAATTATTCAAGATGTTTCTACGTATGACTTGCACGTATTGCGTTGATACTTATTAAAATTATTCAAGATGTTTCTAAGTATGACTTGTACGTATTGAGTTGACTTTTTATATCACAAATACGACATGTATACTCTTTGTTATTCTATCTCTCTAAAGGGTAAGTTGTGGTATATCTTCATTCGTTTCGGGGAATAAAATCTAATTTTTAAATGTGCTTGACATACGCCATTCATTACTTTTGTAACACACCGAAAAAATTTTAAGCTAAGACTTGAATCATCTTATAACACCTCGCAACTCTACTCTTAAAATTTGAATCTTTTTGTAACACACCGGACTTCGAAAAGTGCTAAAGAAGGGAAACGGGCAAGTCCACAAACCCAAACTGGACCATGGACCCTTCACGGCACCCTAGATGGCTTGTTTAAGGGTTCACGACTCATTTTGGGCATCGTGAAGGACTGCCCAAGGCAGCCAAGGTGAAGGTCACCTAGACAAGCCACTAAACAGCTCGTGTTGACTTGTATGATGTGTTTAGTGGTCTGTACAAGTCACCCATCAGATCTTGAGTTTTGTCTCAACTTCAAACAATCATATCTCTTAGAACAAAATGAATTAGGTGGCGCATTACCTATCAAATTAAAGGTCTTTGAGTCCCCTTTCCAACGTCATCAAGTTTGCCTCATTTGATGTTTGGAGTAAAAAGTTATGCTCATTTTAGTGAAGCACTGTCAGGCAGGTGCAACTTAACGACCCACTAGACGGGCCGTGAAGCATTAAACGGCCTGTGAAACTGCCCTTTTTAGGTGCCTTTTCAGTTTTAAAAGTTGGGTCGTTTTAGTCTTTCTCCTATGTATTTGGTACTTAAACTACGCCATTTTAACTCTTATTATAAGCCTAAACTACGTCATTTCACACCAAATTAAGGGCTTAGAAAGTGTTAATCAATTCTTTTACATTGATTAACACTTCAAGACATTAAAGCAAGGTTCTGAGAGGAGAAAATCTAGGGCTCAAGCGTTCTTCAAGTTTCTTCAATTTGGCCAAAGAACTTAGTTCTTCCAGATATGTAAGGCTATTCATAGAGTTGGACTAGTTCATCCTCACATCCTACATCTCAATTCAGGAAAATAATTTTCCTGCGAATTTTCATACTAATCCCTAGAAAAATCCCCATGTAATTCACACTTTTCTTTTTCAGGAGTAAATTTTATGAAGTTCTACTACTTTAGAAATAAAGTTTAAAGTTTTACCATTTTTGGAGTAAAAATCAAAGTTTGACAAGTTTAGAAGTAAATTTTAAAATTGTACTACTTCGAGAGTAAAGTTTAAAGTTTTACCATTTTTGGGAGTAAAAATTAAAATTTATCACTTTGAAAGTAAATTTTTTAATTTTACTACTCCAGGAGTAAATTTTAAAATTCTACCACTTCAAAAGTAAAGTCTAAAGTTTTATCACTTTAGGAGTAAAAATCAAAATTTCTACTTCGTGAATCAAAATTAAAGTTTTACAACTTTGGGAGTAAAATCTAAAGTTCTACTACATCGGGAGGAAATTTCAAAGTCTTACTACGTCGAAGGTAAATTTAAGAATATTTGTTATTTAAAGAGTAAATTCCATATTCATTACTTCGAGAGTAAAATTTAGAGTGTTTACTACTTTAAAAGTCAGTTTTAAATTTACTTTTACTACTTCGGAAGTAAAACATAGAATATTTAGAATTCTTCTTAATTATTCTACCTCTTATAGAGGTAAGTCGTGATATTTTTCACAACTAAGAGAACATTCATATTTATAATTGTAGAAATTAGTGACAATTGTATTAAGTTGTTAGCTAGCTTAGTATGTATACACAGATTAATAATAGAATCTGTTAAATTAGATTAGCTGGCAGTATAATTAGTTAGTCACGTGTATAGTTAGTGGATGACATGTATAAATAGCGATAGTTGGATTGTATGAAGAAATAATACAGTTTCACAAATTCTCCATTTTACCTTCTGATTCCTTCTTCCTTCTTCCTTGATATCAATGTAACAGTAGCCATTGTAGCTGGGTTAATACTATCAACAATAATTTTTGTTAAATATTGGCACATTCACTTCAAGGAATAATTTTGTATTTGTAACATTAATCAAAAGTTCTTATTCGACTATGAAAATCTTATAACTTAAGTTTGCCCTATCTACATCAACTCAATACTAAGTTCAATGCGCTATTAAAACAATTAATATATCCTATTAGTCCGTTCAATCTTATCATATTCTATTTTAATACCTTATTGTATCTTCCCTTTACATTTTTTGCTAAGTTTTGTAAGTACCATCATCATCATTGTTGGTATTTGGCATATTTATCTAGGTATTTGGCGTGACGCCCCTAAACCCTTTAATTAATAATAGAAATAAATGACACATTTTTAGATGAATAACAATTTTTATTTGTTCAACTTAGACACAAGACATAAGTACCCCTTTAATTGTAGGTGAAATATCTACGACACACTTTAACTATATGAGTGTCCTATACCTTCCTAAACTACTTTAATGAGTAATAAATATACCCTTTGATGCTGAGGTGGTACGCGTGTAAGAGATGAAAAAGAAGTATGAAAACCTTATTAATATGGACAAGTATCCATTTTTAATTTGACTTTTAAAAAAAATATAATTAATTAGTATATATAATTCATTAACATTAAAACTTTTGTTGATATTTTTTTAATTATTTTTTTTTCTTTGTGAATTAATGTTGAATTTTATCTGGACTTTGATGCCTAAAAGGCCTTGATGTTTTTTTCCTTACCTGAGGATGTATGGTAGAATGAAGACATTTATTCTGGTTAAAGGGTTTAATCTAGCAGAAATATTTTTTGAAAACCAATGTTTAGTTATGTAAAAATAATAAGGCTACTTTTATTTCACATTATATTGGGATATTAATTTGACCATAAGTATTTCAAATTATTGGTTTTATTTTATTTGAACTTTCTAGTTTATGTATGAAAATTTGTTAGATATAAAATCAAGTCACTCTATCTCAACTTTATGCTTGCTCGTGCAAATTAAAAGTTCAAACAACACTTGAGAATATGATATTTTGAAATATTAACCATTTAAAACTTATAATTCTACATTTTCCTCTAAAATTTTTAACGTCTCCATACAAATGAAAACCAAAACTATTTTGGTTTTTGGTATCACAGAAACATAATGCAAGAGGCCGGGGCTAGTTAAACCTACAAATAATCGATTCTTTTTTAAATACGTATAATATACTGAAATTGTATGAAGAAAACTACACGACAGAATTTATCTATCAAGATGAACAGACAAGAAGAAGAAGACTTGAGAGAGAGAAGAATCTTATCATTCTCATTAAACAGAATACCTTCAAAGGCTTATGAATACACTTTATATAGATCTTTACAAAAGAGACTAATCCTAACTAACTATCTAACTTTAGTTAACGAACTCTCATTAATTTAGTTAACCTTAGTTAACCTTGTAACTAACTTTTAACTACTAACTTCTTGAGTCTCTAAGTGATACCTTCAATACTCCCGCTCAAGTTAGGTTCTCTAAATATGTTTTGAATACCGAACTTGGAACTCAATAATTCATGTTGCATTCTGCACAAACTTTTAGTTAGCAAATCTGCAGGCTGTTCATTTGTAGGAATATAATTAGTAGAAATCATTCCTTGCATAATTTTTTCTCTAATGAAATGGCAGTCTATCTTAATGTGTTTAGTCCTTTCATGATAGACTGGGTTTGGTGCTATTTGTATAGCAACCTTACTATCACTATACACATTAACTGGAAGAGTAACTTCTACACCAATCTCCTTCATTAATCCAATTATCCATACCAACTCTGCCATTGTTGAAGCCAAGCTTCTGTACTCAACTTCTGCTGAGCTCTTGGAGACAGTTGTTTGTTTCTTAGACTTCCAAATAATAGGAGAGTCTCCAATCTTAACTACATATCCTGTTACTGACTTCCTGGAGTTAGGACATGCAGCTCAATTTGCATCACAATAAGTTGATATCTCCATGTTCCCATTGCTAGACAGTAAGACTCTCTGCCCTGGTTCTTTTTTCAGATATTTAACTATTCTAATTGTTGCTTCCATATGAGACTATTTAGGAGCTTGTAAATATTGACTGAGACACTGTACACAAAAGGAGATATCAGGTCTGGTCATAGTGATGTATATAAGAGTTTACCTATGAGTCTCTGATAAGATCCTTGATCAGCCATAGGTTCTGCTTGAGTTTTGAACACATGATCATCATATTCTTTTGATGTTAACTTTATATTTTCATCCATAGGAGTCATAGCAGGCTTTGCAGCCCCTAGACCAATTTCAAAAATCAACTCTAATGCATACTTCCTTTGATGCATTAGAATACCTTCATTTGATCTAGCAAACTCAATACCAAGGAAATATTTTAACTCTTCTAAGTCCTTCATTTTGAATGCTTGTTGTAAGTACCCTTTGGTCTCATTGATTAGCTTTAGACTATCACCAGTGATGAGCATGTCATCCACATATACAAGAACAATTGTGATGCCTTCTGTGTTTTTCTTAGTAAACAATGAATGATCATGTTGACTTTGTTGAAACTTAAACTTAATTAGTGCCTCAGTTAACTTAGCATTCCATTGCCTAGGAGTTTGTTTCAATCCATACAAGGATTTCTTAAGTATGCATACTGTCTTAGTCTCCCCTGACTCTGAAATCCTTGAGGTAACTCCATGTAAATTTCATCAAACAGATCACCCTGCAAAAAGGCATTAAACACACCCATTTGATGGATATGTCACTGTTTTGTTACTGCAATAGCAAGTACTGATCTAACAGTTTTCATTTTCACCACCGAAGAGAAAGTTGCTTGATAATCAATCTTTCTTTTTGACTATACCCCTTGGCTACCAACCTAGATTTAAACCTTTCCACTTCACCATTAGCTTTGTACTTTATTTTGTAAATCCACCTGCATCCAATAGGCTTTTTTTCATCAGGTAAATACACTACCTCCCAAGTGTTATTTTGTTGTGGTGCACTAACTTCTTCCTTCATAGCTTCCACCCACCTAGGATCTGTGATTGCTTCAGCATAACTTCTAGGTTCTGTGGAGGCAGAAAATACAGCAACATAGGCTTGATATTTGGGTGCCAAATGATCATAAGCAACATACTTGGACGGCTACTGTCTCATTCATACTTAAGGAAACAAAATCTTTTAGCCAGACATGAGGGTTTCTGTCTCTTTCAGACCTCCTAGTAACCCTACTAGGTGCTACAGAGATTTCCATTGGTCCAGTTTCTTCTGGTTGTGTGCTCTTCACATGTTCTAGAGATGTTATACCTCCATGTGTCACATCTATTTAAGCCATATCACTTACATCACATTCAGTACCATCTGGAACAAACAGCTTGTTACATGATACACCAACTTTGGCTTTGAAAGAAAAGATATCCTCCTTAAATATAACATCTCTGCTAACAACCAACTTCTTTGTTTCTAGATCATACAATATATACCATTTCTGAGTCATGGAATATCCCATATGCACTGTCATTCTAGACCTTGGTTTTAGTTTATCAAGTTCATGTACTATCTTAGCATAGCATAGACACCCAATGGCTCTTAAATGTGAGATATAAGGCTTCTTGTTGTAGAACACCTCATAGGGAGACTTGTTTTGTAAAACTGAGCTAGGCAGTTTATAATATATACAACAGCTAACACATACAGACCCCACAAACCAATAGGTATCTCAGCTTGAAACCTTAAAGCCCTTTGTTACTTCTAAGAGGTGTGTGTGTTTTCTCTCAACTACCCTATTTTACTGAGGGGTATATGCACAACTAGTCTGATGAACTATGCCAAAGTTATTGAATAAATCCTTGCAAAATGAGTTGACAAACTCAGTATCATTATCAGACCTTATGACCTTAACACACCTACCAAACTGAGTTTTAGCATACATAACAAATTGTTTAATGACCATACAAACATCATACTTCAACTTTAGTAAGTATACCCAAGTTAATCTTGAAAAGTCATCCACTATAGTAAGAAAAACCTGTTACCATCAAACGTAGGCACTTTGTAAGGACCCCAAACATCCATGTGTACAAGATCAAAGCATGCTGAAGTTTGTATACTACTAGTAGAAAATGAGTTTCTAACTTATTTTGCATGAGGGAAAATAGTACAATTATTCAATGTATTTGCTATACATTCAATCTTTACTGATATAATCTTGTTTAATGACCTTATAAATGCATGCCCAATCCTTTGGTGCCACAACTCCACATCTGCAGACACCTGAGAAGTATTACTGTCTTTTATAGCAAGAACACACCCATTGTTTTGAGACTGAGGCTGCTGCAACTTTGTGCTTCCAGTTAGAACATACAGTCCATTCTCCTCTCTACAAATCTCCCTCACCCTTCCATTGGAGAGATCTTGAAACAAGCAAAAATCAGGAAAAAAACTCACTGAGCATCCTAATTTTTTTGTGAGTTTTGACACATAAATCAAATTGAACTTGAACTGTGGTAAATACAACACATTAGTCAAGGATGTCCTTGCAGTGACACTACTAGAGCCAGGATGAGTAACTTGAGCAACAACTCCATTAGGCAAATAAACTCCTCTAGAAACTATAGCAAGCTTATCTAATAAATTGACATCAGCTACCATATGATTGGTTGCTCCAGTGTCTATTATCCATTCCTGTATGTTTTTAACTGAATAAGCACTGGACTGACTCATACCTGCTAAGTTTGCTGAGGAGTTTGCAACATTGCTATAATGCTATTGTCACTCATATTCTTCAATAGACTCACAATCTGGCCATATTGCTCCTTGGATACAACCCCATTTCGGACTCTCTATTCTCTAAGTGGTCGTTTGGTGTGAAGGATAAACACAAATAGTCCTGTGATAAATATTTAGTGACACTTAATTTAGTGTTTGGTTGGAAAGTTTGGGATAACTTATCCCGGGATTAATAAATAGTACCGGGATAAGTTATCCCTTCCAAGGGGTGGTATAATAATCCCATTCATTATTTGTCATGGGATAAATTTATTAAATGACAAAATTGCCCTTCAAATACTAGTTCCTGCTGATATTTCTGTTTCCTCTACTTCTTCAACGACTACATATCTCATTACGTCTAATTAAAAAAGAACGACTTTACCTATTCATGCTTCTGCTAGCTCGTTGTGAAGAAAGGGTCAATCACCCAATATATACACTACTATTAAGATGGGAAATGGGCGGCTCTTCCCTTCCAGGGGCGGATCTATTAAGACCCGTGGGGTGCCACGCCACCCACAGGCTTCGACGGAAACTCTATTTATATATAGGTATTTATACACACCATATGTATAAATAATAAATGTGCCACCCAGTAAACAAAAGTGTTCTCTGGTGCCAGTGGTAAGCGATCATATTTTCGGGTCTAAGTTCGCGGGATCGAACCCCACTAGCAGCTTTTTGTTTTAATTTTTTTTCCAACTGGAGGCAGTTTTTTTTTTTTTTTTTATTTGGTTTTTGTTTTTAGCTGCAGGGAGCGTTTCTTTTTTAACTACAAGGCACATTCTCTTTTGTTTTTTTATATTTTTTTTTACTTATTAACTTATTATTATTATTATTATTATTATTAATAATAATAATAAGTATTAATCAATAATTATTTTTTAACTAATTTAATTTTATTTTTGAATTTTCTTTTATTTGATTAAACATGCATAAAGAAAAGTTTTTTTTTCTCTTCACCATTGAAACTTGGTTGTTCCTTTAAACTTTTCAACAACAAAAATCTGCCATTAATCAAAGCTTCAGCCTTCAGTCCGTCGTCCAATCCCGCTCACCCATCCATCCATAAGACGAATAATTCTGAATCTAAAGTTGATTTAATCTGAGTCTACTGGGCATTAGAGGCGAATTATTTGAAGATTTCGGTGCATCAATACTATCTTAATTTAGGTAGTTAGCGAAACTTTTACTACAATTAACGAATAATGTAGTATTTGCTTGGTCACTAATGGCTCAAATATGACCTCTAAGCTAAACTTAAAATAAAATTAATGAAATAAGGCTCTAGCTAGATTTGAACCGTATTCTCGCGAGTGATTCCTCTGGCTTGTACCAACTACACAAGGGCACTCCTACGCTTCTTATTGGTGCACTGTTGATTATACATTTCTCAAGATATATGTATATATATATATACGATTTTTTTCGAAGTTAACGGGTGCACCCCTATCAAATATTCAAATCATGTGAGTCCGCCTCTGCTTGGCACCCAGTGACTCGAAATCCTAGATCCGCCTTTGTTCCCTTCCTAACCCCCAAACAAATTGTGTTGAAGTTTATTATTTGTTGGACTTGGACATATGGTATTGTCATACAAATATAGTGATTTTGGATGGAAAATCTTGAGTTCCATTTTCTTTAGCGTGGAGTATTGATACCTCCATAAATGGCACATAATTGAACACAAAGAATATTCATGGGAATTCATACATAAAAATAATTAAGTTAAATAAGGTGGAGGTTTGTTTTTAAGAATGAATAACTAAAACTCAACTCAAAAAAAATATATACAAAAAGCTAAAAAAGAGGGTATTTTTGTAATCAAACCACTTATTTTTAGGAAGTATGCAATGATTATTATTTTTAGTACGACAAACCAAACAATCAATAAGAAATAATGTCAGGATAACTAGTCACAGTATAACTTAAATTCAAACCAAACGACCCCTAAGTGATACCTTCAATATATACGAAGTTCATTAATTTTGTCGAGCACATAAAGACATTACTTCAGAATATTTCAGAAACATTTTTTAATGGTTACGCTGACTCTTCCTGAAATGCGTTATGGTGCACCAGTTGATTAGAAATCGAAAGTTGATGAAGCTCATTTTTGGATAATTATTTTTCTCCAAGCGTGGGAACTGCACGCTTGGTAGTACTTTTTTTATTTACAAAAATAGTAGAGAAGTAATTTGTTGTGAGGTGTTGAATTTTTTTTATGTTTGCTGTGAATTGTTGTATGGTATAATAGATAAGTAGCTGCAATCATATCTGCATCCCTTAATGATTTCTTTGGATTTTTCAAGTGTTGATGTCCAGAAGACTCTAACAAGATAGTTTTCAATAATCTTAAAAATTTCTTTCAACAAGATGTTTTTCGATAATCTTGAAAGCTTAGGCCAAAGCTATTTTCATATCTATACTAATTTCACGAAAAACTCAAGTAGATTTTGTTTTGCCTCCGTAGAAGATGACAATGACATTTGCACAAGCAAGATGATTGATTTAATGATTATATTGTCTCCAATATTATCATATTTAGTATTTTGAATCAAAAGACCATTCTTAGTTATATATCTTCCCTTACCAAATCCACATTGATTCTTAGGGATCAAACATGAGAGCAAAGTGTTCAATTTAATATCTTGGGCGACTTCTTGAATCAAAATAATATTTTTAGTTATATAGCTTTCCTTTATAAATCCACTTTGATTCTTAAGGATCAAACTTGAAAGTAAAGGGTTTAATCTAGCAGAAATATTTTTTGAAAATCGATGTTTAGTTATTTGAAAATAATAAGTTTACCTTTGTTTAACATTAAAATGGAAGATTAATTTGACCATAGGTATTTCAAATTATTGATTGAAATTTTAAAACTTTTTAGTTTACTCAAGAAAAATTGTTATAAAGGCTATAAAATCAAATTACTACTATCACAACTCTTATGCCCGTTGTGAAATTAAAATTTCAAATAACACTTGAAAATATATCATTTAAAATATTAACATTTAAAACTTAAATTCTATGATTTCCTCTAAATTTTAAGCATCCCATTCAAGTGAAAACTAAAATTATTTGGATGTTTGGTATCACATAAATATTTCGTAGAACTATGTTTTTCCAGTGTTTGATTGGATAATGAAAATAATTTTATTTAAAAAATATTTAAACATTAAAGATAATAATAATAACTTGGTTTCATATTTTTATTTATTGACACATGGTAATTAATTTTACTTGAAACTCTTGTTTGACCGAATTAACAAATTTGTATTTAAACAAATTGAATTTTATTTCATATTAAAAGAAAAACCTTAAGAAAATTAGTTGAAGAAGATCAAACAAAACAACTGATTTGATTAGTCTTTTTCATATTTTCTGTATTCTTTGCACCTTTTGTGTGGGGTTACTCAATTTAATTAGTTGTGGTGATATATACGCACCACTATGTGTATATATATTCTTTTTTTATTCAACTTTATTTTTTATTTTTCTTTCATTTTTACCTTGTTTTATTGTTTTTTCTATTTTCTATTGCTTTTATTTATTCTTCTTATTTTCTTCACGTTTTTTTGTTTGATTTCAAATTTAATGTCAATGGTTTTCTTTTTCATTTTTATCCTCATTCATGAATGTTTTCCTTGTTTTTTTTATTCAAAAAGATATACTAACTATATCGAAAGTAATATATTATTCAGAAATACATGCAAATTAATTTTTTTTTAAAAGAAACAAAAAAAAGAAAAAAAAAGTTAAAAGTGGGGAGGGAAATAAATATTTCACAAAGAAAGAAATGAAAATTGAATATAACGTAGTTAAATATACTCACTTGTGATAAATAATTCATGAAAAATGAATTTGCATTTTGTGTGACAAGGAAAAACTTAAGCAGCTCAATTGAAAGAATATCAAACAAAAAAATATCTGATTAGGTTGATTATTTTGTTTGAATGTTTAAACCAATTTAATTTTATTTTTCTTGGTGAAAATTTTTCTAAGTGAAAATCAAATTAAACTGAATAGTAAACATCCCTGACCCCTTAATAAAAATAAACGATATGTTCATAGAAAAGTAGTAACAACTTATTTTTATTCAACTTACATGAATTATTTCACTAGTCACAAATGAGACACAAAATTGAGATTGTGTTGGAAAATACTCATACAACTTAGTAAGGTTAATTGTTTTGCATGCATTTGGTCATGTCCAAATCAAAATAAGCTTATCTAGCATTGTCAAGGACCCTCTGAAAGAAATATGTGTCCTTCAAATTCAGGTTATAATTCAAGGCGCACTTATGCATTTTTCCAATCAACCTATTTGATTTTATTTTTTCATTGAAAATCAAATTACACAAAATAGCAAACACCCTAACCTCTCAATAAAAATAAGTGATACATTTTTTGATGATACAACTTTTATTTATTTAACCACAAGAATAATTAATTACTCACAAGTCACAAATGATGTACAAATTTGAGATTGTGATGAAAATGATTTTTTTTAAAATTAATTGTTTTGCATGCATTTGGTCATATCCAAATTAAAATGTGCTTATCTAGCATTTGTTGTTCCATAGATAATCTATTTAAATTTGTGTTGATCTTTAGGGATACATATAAGAAAATGAAATTCAATGCTATTATTCATTATTAAAGTAATAATAATAATAATAATCTAAAATAAGTCAGAGTTGTTCAAAAAAGGAATAACTATAATCATAAATGAGAAAATAATAAAAAATCTGAAAAGAGATACTAAAATTAGTTTGAGTCAAATAAGCAAAAGAGAGAAAAGAAGAGGAAGCACAAAAAACGTTGTATTTGGGGTTTAAGAAATCTAAAACATGTAGTTGGTTTTTAAATAAATATTTTGAATTATCCCTTCACCATAATCAACTCATTTAACTTCTTACCTTACCGGGTTACTTTTTAAAGAAATATCCCGAACTACCCATTGACCATAATCAACACAATGTAGCTTCTTACCTTACTGAGTTATTTTTTTAAGATAGATTCTGAATTACCTGTTGACCAAAATTAATACATTTAATTTTTTTCCTTACTGGTGCAAACACAATTTTATTGAAAGTTTCGAGCCTATATATTTCAATGGACATTCCTCCTATTCTTCACCAATTCATTTCTCAAAATCACAAAAAAAAAAAAAAACCTTTAAAAAAATGCAGCAACAACAACCATCAAGCAAAATGGCTCATCAAGGCCTCGTAACGAGGGCTGCAGGAATTTGGTATTACAAATGTAGGATCTGTCTTGAGGTGTTCACCTCAAGTCAAGGGCTTGTTGGACACCAACGCAAGCACATGTCTCAGGGAACTTGGATAAGAGGTATGCCCCATTACAAACTTTTTTGTCCATCTACTAACCTGCCAACCCTCTACGATCAATTGGGTAGCCGTAAGTCTACCCCAACTGTCGTACGAGGCCAGGGACGCTTTTATCGTCCCCGTACAAAGAATCCGATTGTGTAGGGGCCTCAGAGATTTCCTGGCTATCCACAGTCGATTCATGACCAATCGCATCAGGCTACAGTGCCTCATGTTGTTGTACCTTCACCTGCACCTGATCCTTTGCTTATTCAGGTGGATTTGTTTGTCCGTCGTCTTAATCAACAAATTCCATATGGAAATCGTTTGAATGTAAATCTTTTATTGGCTTCTACACCTATTGAATCAATTTCTTTACCCATCGAGAGTTCCGGTAGTATTACTGTAAGTGCAGAATGGATGCGTGAGAAAGAGAATAAAGATAAAGAGGTTGAACAGTCAAGTAGTGTTACTATCAGTGCAGATTGGATGTGTGAGAAGGAGAGTAAAGATCAAGAGGCCGAGCAGTCAAGTAGCATTACAGTCACTGCAGATTGGATGCGTGAAAAGGAGAATGATGATCAAGAGGTCGAGCAGCTTGACTAAGACCTTAGGCTTTAGGTTTTTGAGAGACCATGGTTGGGGCTTTATGGTTTTGTTTTGTTGTTGTCTTCGTCTTATGCTTATTGCAACAATTTTTTTTTTGTTTAAGTTTATGTTTTTAGTCCTTTTTGTGATTTCAGTATCTGTGTTTGGTGTACTTTCTTTTTGTCAAATGAAATAAGTGGGTTTTCTTGCTTTTTTTTTGGGTAAAAAAAAGTAATGTATGACCACTTGTTTATTTTAGCAAGTTGACTAAAATTTGAATAAGATTTAGTTTGACATTATATCATTATTCGTATCAGCCACTAATATCTGCATAGCTAGCTTCTGAAAAAAAAGGGACCAAGTGACAATTTTAATTTTATCCTTTTTGTTTTAAATACCTTGCAATGGTTGTACACAGAAATATGATAACAGTTGGATCATATTCTCATATAAAATGCTAATGTTGTTGCCAAATTATTGGTCAAGTGTGCAAAAAACATTCACTATATGCTACATACTTCCCTGTTGCTAATTCTAATGACATTCGATTTAATAAACAAAATTTAATGACGATAACAGAAAGAGAATAGAGATCTCAATGAGTGAGACTTTGGGGTCTCAAAAGAATAAAGCAAAAAAGAAAGATAATTAAGCAACAAGTGATTAGACATCCATGGATAAAATACTATTTCGATGCAGGCTAGAGAAGTACTAAATCTAGAAAAATTATGAGTACTAGATATCACCTGATAATAATAGGGTCACCAAATTAAACTTGCAAGAACAAAAGCTCTTCCCTAGCTACCAACAAATCACTATAGAATGATTTTGAGGAAGCACTTATGTATTCCATTTAATGCTTTGATTCTCCAACAAGCTTGTAGAGTACTTTCTAAATCATGGCATGGTTTTTTTATGCCTAAAGGACCACCAAAGAAGCTCAAGATATTTCGAAAGGAATCTTGTTGTGCCAGACCTGGTTGATGAAGCTCGTTTTTGGATAGTTGATATTAATGATCTGCAGTTGTCATAAGTGTCATTTCAGATTGCACAATTATTTAATTCAGAATTACCAAGAATAATATTGATTATTCTCTTAACAATATCATTTGGGAGAAGGAAAAATAATTAAGCTTCCTCTAATTCCAATTATATATAATCATTTAGGAACTTTGATCTTTGTGGATTAAGGGGTTGGGGCTTTGTTGTTTTGTTTTGTTGTCGTCTTCATCTTATGTTTGCAATACATGTTTTTTGTTTAAGTTTATGTTTTGAGTTCTATTTGTGAATTCAATTTTTGCATTTGTTGACCTTTCTTTTTGTGTCAAATATAATAGTGCTTTGCATCTCATTTCTTGTTTTGGTCAAAAGAGTAATGTATGATCACTTGCACATTTTGGCAAGTTGACTAAAATTTGAATTAGATTTCGTTTAACATTATATCATTACTCGTATCAATCGTACCACTAATCATATCTTGGGTTTGAGCAAAGGTCTTCTCATATCTCTATATTAATTTCATGAAAAACTCAATGAATTTGGTTTTGTCTGTATAGAAGATGACAATGTTATTTGCATAAACAAGATGGTTGATTGAATGATTATATTTCCTCCAATATTATCAAATTTAATATTTAGACAATTTCTTGAATTAAAAGAACATTCTCAATTATAGATCTTTCCTTTACAAATCCACTTGGATAGTTATCCATCACACTTGAGAGTAAAAGGTTCAATCTAGCAAAAATAACTTTTAAAAATTGATGTTTAGTTATTTGAAAATAATAAATTTATCTTTGTTTCACATTAGACTGGAAGATTTAACTTGACCATAGGTATTTCAAATTATTGATTTTAATTTTTTTTGAACCTTTTAGTTTACATAAGAAAATTTGTTATAAAGGGTATAAAATCAAATCACAGCTACTCCAACTCTTATGCCCACTCCGTTCGTGCAAATTAAATGTTCATAAATAACACTTGAAAGCAGGTCATTTGTAAAGTTAACCATTTAATACTTATAACTCTATGCTTCCCCTCTAAAATATAAACGTCTCTATACAAATTAGAATTAAAACTATTTAGGTGTTTAGTATCATAGAAATACTTTTGTGGTGTTTGGTTGAATAGTGAAAAATAATTTTATTTAAAATTATTTAAAACTTTAAAAATAATGTGTGAGGTTGAAGTGATCCCAAACCAAACAAGGATTCAAAAGCACCCACTTTTGGAACTTCAAAGATGTTGATGTTGACACCATTGAGGACTCGAATGACTAGTCCAAACAATATGTGATCATATGGCTAAATCATCATATGATATAGTTTCTTCGTTATATTTTACTAAAGGTGTTGAAACTTTTGATTTTCATCTGATATATTATCATCATTATAATTTTGAAAATTGTTATCAAATTATTAGTGAAGTGTTGTACAAATCTATAGAGAATATCGTTGATTTTTTAGATCATCCAAAAGTACGATTAGAACAAGACGTATCCTTTCAAACATACATGTAGAAAATAAACAAAAAAGAACTCAACATTTTTACATGATAAAATATATAGTTTTTTCTTACGCAAATACTTAAAATGTATTATCACTAATCTCCAAGTCAAATAGAAAAATTCCCATATGTGATTTATTAGGCGGTGATGATTTAATTAGGGTAAATTTAAGTTCAGGTAACTATAAAATTATAAGTATGAATTTAATTTGTTCTCATGAAAAAAAAAATACACTATATTTTTATTCGGGTGTGTGTGAAGATTTTAGAATCTTAAATCTTGATATTAAATTTATGTTTATGGTAGACATAAAGAAATAATTAAACATAATAAAAATTTATTTCCTTCATAATAGACACTTATATGATACTTTTCATTTTTTGAAAGTTGATTTAACTAATCTTTGAAAGTTGGTTAAATTAACTTATATTTTAAAATTAAAATTTAGATATTTAATAACTATATGATAATAAGTTGCAATTTTTTCCTTATCAATATAATGAGATACATTATCAAATGCCGGTTAATTTTTGAGATAGAAAGAGTATTAAGCTACTTTTTGAGAAAATTTCTAATCAAGAACGGTCTTTCAATATATATATATTTTTTTACAATTTTTTTAAAGAATATAATTAAATTAAAGTAATAACTAAATAAAAACCGAACTTATCTATTCATGAATAGAAAACCTAATTGAATAAACAAAACACTAACCAACCATTCTATTATTACTATTCAATCTTTCTCCCTATTGCTAGATATATTTTATAAATAAAATAATAACACTAACCATCTTTATATTCGGAATCCGCCTTTACACACAATCATTAATGCACACCCTCTTTCCCTTTAATAATTTTATTTTTTAATTAATAAAATAATCCACCTAAAACTCAAAGTTTAGACCAACCTAATTAGGTGATCCTATTCAAAACATTAAGGATGGAATTGAAATGAATAAAACATTTTAGGGATCAAGTTGAACTTCCCAAAACATTATGTACCAAATATGCACTTTACTTAAATCTATATTCACACTGCAATAATCCAACTGTCAGCAGAAGAAGAAGCCCTTCACTAAGCCAAAAGAAAATGGCGGTCTTCTCTATGATGCTTTGGCAAGACCTACAAAGGTAACGTACACCTCTTAAATCCCTAATAAAACAGCAAAAAATTGCATTTTGTTTCTGCAATGCACAATTTCAGAATTACCCAGTTCTTAGTTTTCTCACTTTCTTTGTAGTTTTTGGGTATATAAGCAGCTTTGATTGTTTAGGTGTATAAAGAAGACAACCCATTTGCCCAAAAGGAAAACAAATTAGCATGTGAGCTGAAGTTTCTGAAGAAATTGGCTTCGCTTGCCTTTATAGCCCTCTTTCCCATTGTCAATTTCCAGGTAAAAATACTGATAATTGGACTTTCTTAGCTTCCTGATCTTAGCATAGTTTATGAAAATTCATGTTACAGTAATTAATTACTGGGTATCCATTGGGGGTTGTTGTTTGGTTTGCTATATGTCGAGATTTACTCTTCTTTTAGAATTATACATTATTATAAGGATGTGAGGTTCTTACTTTAATTTTCCTTATGAATTGTACCTACTTAAGTTAGAGGGAAACTATGTATTATTTCATACGAGATTTTTTTAGAAAAAGATTTCGTTTTTTGGAAAGACACAAAAGATAGGGAGTGGGGTGGGGGTTCCTGATATACAAATACTGATTGCAAGCAATCTATTAGGACCTTTGACCCTTTCGGGTAGATGATCTACATTGTGTACAAAAAGATGGTCTTCCAAAGAAAAATCTCACTTTGCTAGATAGTCTACCACCTAATTGGGTTCCCGATAGCAATGAGTAAAGTTGCCTTTGTGTGATCCACCAGGGCAAAGATATCCTCAGTAATCGGATTGAGAGTGAGATTGCTAGTGTTCTTGCTCCTCAACGTATCTACCATAATCATAGAGTCAAGCTCAATAGTGTCCTGCCTCAAGCCATTGTCTTTCAACCATTGCGCAGCATATTTGGCTGACATGGCATCTGCCACATGATAATTGTTGCACTGTATTGGGGTAGCAAAGGCAAACAGAAAATTTCCAGCATCATTTCTTGCCACACTACGAATGCCAGTCTTTCCAGTTTGCTCCAAGTAGCTCCCATTTGTATTAATTTTGATCTTCCCTGATTGAGGCATATTCCAAGTCACCTACCTGATGATAACCTTTGGTCTAAGCCTCTCCACCTCTTCACATAGTTGATTCCATTGGAATTCCATCTTGCAGTTAGGAAAAGTTCTATTCACTAGCAGCTTTGAGGTACCACATAATATGCTGCTCCATTCTTCCTGTGTAGAATCTGTTCTGGTTGCCATATCTACAAGCACATCTGATTCTTCAATAATTGCATTTTGGCCTCCCATACATAAGCTTGAAAATGAACATCTCCGATTTTCTCTCTAGACCATTAAGATAATCTCTGTCCCAGTTCTTTGAGCTTCTGTTGTAATCTCCACATAGGATTACCCTCAATTTCTTGATCCCATTCGTTACTCACAATCTCATGGAATTCAGGTTGTGTTGTGTAGAAATCCAGGAATTTGAAATACATCTTTCCAGTAGTTTGCTCATTATCACATTTCAGCAGCATGGGTCTATGATCAGAGCCAGCCCTAGGCAAGTGCCTCACAGTGTTGAAGTTGTAATCAGTGTTATCAAAAGCAAAAAGCACAAAAAAGCTCCAAGGTATGGTGGTGCGTCAAGTGCAAATAAAACGTGGACTTAGTGAAAAAAGGCGCAAAGGGAGAAAAACTACATATATATATATATATATATATATATATATATGAACAAAGGAATAAAAAAAAAAGATTACGATAAAGTGAAATATCAATTGTTTAGTGTCGCCTCTTGAGAAGATGCTCGAAAGGGTTTCAGACCAATCAACTTAATTGGAGGGCTGTACATGATCATTTCTAAGCTGATCACTGAAAGATTGAAAATAGTTATAAAATAGTTAGAGGGAAGCTAGTTGATGGACATCAAATGACATTCTTGAAAGGAAGAAAAATCATGGATGCTGCTGTGCTGGCTTATGAAATGGTCGACTCTAGGGTAAAATAGAAGAAACCATGCATCATATGCAAGCTAGATATTGAAAAAGCTTATGATCATGTTAATTGGAATTTCTTGCTAAATTTTTTGAAAGACATGGGCTTTGAAGAGAAATGGAATTACTGGATACAGTTTTTCATCTCGAATATAACATTCTCACTCATTATAAATGGTAAGCCTGAAGGATTTTTTCAATCCCATAGAGGTCTTAGACAAGGAGACCCTATGTCACCTTTTTTTTTCCTACCGACTATCAGAAGTGGCACAAATCAAACACTTAAGAGCAATCCTTACAATATTTGAGGGCATTTCAGGGCTTCATGTTAACTGGTCGAAAAGTTTCCTCTTCCCAATTAATCAGGTAGACAAATAACAAAGTCCAGCTGAGAATTTAGGATGTCAGATTGCCTGTGGGGGCCAAGAACAAGGAGTTGGAGGTATGGAATGAGGTGATGGAGAGATGTGAGAACAGGCTATCAAGATGGAAAAGTCAGTACCAATTACTAGGGGGTAGGTTGACTCTCATCAAGTGGCACAAATCAAACACTTGAGAGCAATCCTTACAATATTTGAGGGCATTTCAGGGCTTCATGTTAACTGGTCGAAAAGTTTCCTCTTCCCAATTAATCAGGTAGACAAATAACAAAGTCCAGCTGAGAATCTAGGATGTCAGTTAGCTTCTCTGCCTACAAAGTACCGGGATTGGCTGTGGAGGCCAAGAACAAGGAGTTGGAGGTATGGAATGAGGTGATGGAGAGATGTGAGAACAGGCTATCAAGATGGAAAAGTCAGTACCAATTACTAGGGGGTAGACTGACTCTCATCAAGTCAGTTTTAGATGGGCTACCTACCTATATGATGTGTCTATTTCCAATACCCAAGAGCACTATGAAGAGAATCAACAAAATGAAGGCGATGTGAAGTTGTGAACTAAGTGTTAAAAATACATACCAGGATCTAGTAGCTTTCAGACACAATAACCGAGGAATGGTCTAAATCAGCAGGACCCCCCTCTCCTAGCTCTCAGACACAATAACCGAGGAATGGTCTAAATCAGCAGGACCCCCCTCTCCTACGTCCTCCGGTGATCCTTCTGATCACCGGATTTCATTTCTCTTTTCTTTTTTTCTTTTCTTTCCCACTGTCCTTGCAGGCGAGTTTCAAATGGAAGATAGTATTTACTTTGCAGCTGGATTCAAGTCCTACGACATCACAAGAACACCTGGTACGGCGGGAGCATGGTACGACTGGACGGAAAGAAATAGAAAATCTATGACGAGAACGACTTTTAATGAGAAGTCAATGGAATGGATCGTGCAGATTTTACGGGAGGCATCAATGACAAGGGGGAATATGGTGAAGAGATGGAAGAAAAAAGATGGGTTCTCAGAAGTTTTTTGTTCGAGGAACTACAATAAATATGGGCGCTACATCAGTTTAATAAATGTAAAAGGCAGGAGGAGGGAAGTTATCATCATCCCTGAATTAAATTTTAACTCAGGGTGGTTGAGCTTTGCGGAAAAGGTTGGAAGATTCATTAATAGTCGTAGAAAGTTAATGAATGGGGGCAATCACAGGCTGGTGAGCAGAGACATTCCATATGCTACAGTGCTAAGGAGCATTAAATGGGCTAATAAAGATTCAAAACTTGCTGAAAAAGAGAAGGCAGCTCTAAAAGGGGATACAATCTTTATCAACGATGATCCAGAGGAGTACAGTGAAGTGCTAAAGAGAAGTTTGGTGGGTGCATTTGAACCTAGAGCCGGAGAGACAGTGACCCTGTCAGAAATCAGGGGATGGGCTAATCGACTGTGGAAACAAACACACAGCTTGAACATCTACGAAATGGGCAATGACTTCTTTCTATTTGAGTTTGCACTTAGGGTCACAGCAGAGCAAGTGATTGAAGGGGATTGGGAGTGGAGGAATAGACACTAACAATATGAATTTCTCAATGTTCACTTCTATAACCACAGGATAATGTTATGAGAAACAAAAGCTTTGGAAGTTCTAACATCTGAAATCTGCAACTATCTAACCTCCACAACAAACTATTACAATTCAAAAAAGAAGTACTAACTTCAAAATTATTTGGACTATATATAATATTCCTATATCTACGTCAACCAGATCCAAATTCAAACTATGTTTGACATTGTAAGGTCAAACTGGAATTCATGTTGTCTCGGTTTTTGCACAATAAGATGAGAATATGGCAGAATTACTTGATTTTTAACCACTAAAACGCAAATACCACACCCAATATGAAAATGATGAAGTATATCAAAATTGATTTTACTTTCTTCTGAAATTGAGGAAATTCTTGAAACCAACGAAGCCTAAATACAGCCAGATATTAACTTGCGGTTGACAATGAATCCACTTTGAATCATCTTGAATGGTCGAACACTTGAACTAAAGACACTCCCATTGAGAAACGGCAACCATTATTCAGACAGATAAAAAGAGAAGGTGGTTATGGGCAAAAAGTTTACTAAAAGAAGTCATGCTCAGATTCTTACCATCTTGCAAGTGCACCTGTTGTTCCATTGTTTGTAAACGCAGTTTAAGTTCACTGTTTTCAGAATTCAGGCCATTTGTATCTCTCTGTTTCATGTGGAAAAAAAAAGCATATCAAAACCAATAGTGTTATGTTATACATGAGAAAAAGGTTGAAGATACATATATCTGTACATTTTTCCATGTGCAAGCAGATGCTGCAGATTCTAGACCAAGCACTTATCTACTTCCATCACTTCAACCACACTCAACATGTTTCCAATAACAGAAATAAAAAGTGGAAAGAACACAAACAATAACTGGGTAATGAGAGCAACTGATATACACCTGCAATAGGGTCAACTGAGTAGATAAAGTAGTTGCTTCCGTTTGCAGAGTCTGAACTTTTCTCTCAAGCTCTGCTATATATCTCATTTTCCTTTCCTTTGATCTTGCAGCTGACTGCCTGTTGGCCCAAATCCTGTTGCACAGCATAAGCAAAAACAGTGATGATTAACTAATTGGCTTAACTTTTAAACAACTACATCAGACAAATTTAAACAAATTCAAGGAACACGAAAGACCTCAAAACAGCTTACATCAATGCCCTATGAATACTTTCAGAAAGCTGTGCAAAGACTTAGATAGCAATGAGAATTTTATTTTTTTTGCTAGAAGATGGATGAAATGTGGGTATTCTGAAGCTGATGGTAGTAGTGGGGGGATACTAATTATGTGGGACTCAAGAGTATGGACGGGTAGTTGTGTGGAGGAAGGCAAATACTCAATCACTTACAAATTTGAAGCTGTCCACGATGGTTTTTGTTGGTTTCTTACTGGCGTATATGCTCCACACACCAGAGCTGAGAAACTGGAGTGCTGGGAAGAAATTGCAGCAGTTAGGGAGCTATGTGGAGGCCCCTGGGTCACCTGTGGGGACTTCAACACTGTCAGAACAATGGCAGAAAGGAGAGGATGCAGAAGAATAACCAATGTAATGGCTGATTTCTCGAGTTGGATAGAGGATATGGAGTTACATGACCCTCATCTAAATGGTGGGACCTTTACCTGGTACAGAGGGGCTGGCCACGACAGTGCTGCGAGACTGGACAGGTTTCTCTATTCAATTGAGTGGGAAGTACAATTCAGAAACATAAGGCAACAAATTATGCCTAGAGTTATATCTGATCACAATCCAGTTATGCTACAATGTGGTGATTGGGAACAGAGGAAGACATACTTCAAATTTGAGAACTGGTGGTTTAATGTAGAAGGTTTCAAAGATCTAGTCCAGAACTGGTGGAATGGTTTTATTGTGGACGGATGCCCAGATTTCAAATTCAGTATGAAGCTAAAGATGCTAAAACAGAAACTTAAAGATTGGAGCAGTGTAACTTTCGGGGAACTTAACAATAAGAAGAACAGCTTGTTAAGTGAGCTAGCTGAGATGGATCTGATCCAGAATGATAGGGTGCTGACAGAGGATGAGATGATGATTAGAGCAACAGTTCTAGTCGAGTTAGAAGAATTAGCGAAGAATGAAGAATCCAGGTGGAGACAGAAGTCCAGAGTGTTGTGGTTGAAACAAGGTGATAATAATACCAAGTTCTTTCAAAGAGTAGCAACAGCTCATAGGAGATGCAACACCATCGACAGGCTGATTATCAATGGGGAGGAGAATAAAGATCCAAAAGAAATCAAAGATCATATAACAGAGTTCTACAAGCAGCTATACACTGAATCAGAAAGTTGGAGGCCATCATTTGTGATGACAAATTGCCCAAGAATAAGCCAAGAGGAGCAGGAATGGATGCAGAGACCATTTTCAGAAGAGGAAGTGGTACACATTCTCAAATTGTGCGATGGAGACAAAGCCCCTGGTCCAGATGGTTTTACTATGCTTTTTTTCAAGGAGTGTTGGGGGATCATAAAGAGCGATGCGATGCAAACAATCCACAATTTCCATCAGAATGAAGTGTTTGAAAGATCCTTGAATGCCACTTTTGTGGTATTAATCCCCAAGAAGCTCGGAGCTGCGGAACTCAAGGATTTTAGGCCAATAAGTTTGATTGGTGGAATGTACAAAATCATCGCTAAGCTGATCACCGAGAGAATGAAAACAGTGATGGGGAGACTGATTGATGAGCACCAAATGGCTTTTTTGAAGGACAGACAGATAATGGATGCCTCTTTATTGGCAAATGAGTTGGTGGACTCCAGGGAAAAAACAAAAGATACCAGGTATCCTATGCAAATTGGATATAGAGAAGGCATATGATCATGTCAACTGGAACTACCTCTGGAAAGTTCTGAGTGAAATGGGGTTTGGGAGGAAATGGGTGAATTGGATCAAGTTTTGCGTGTCAACAGTGAAGTTCTCAATCATTATAAATGGGAGTCCTGAAGGTTTTTTTCAATCACAAAGGGGATTGAGACAAGGAGATCCCATGTCTCCTTTCTTATTTCTCCTAGCAATGGAGGGACTCAACTACATGGTCAGAAAGGCTAATGAAATGGGGTGGATAAGAGGTTTTGGTGCACACACAAACAGAGCCAATAATATGGAGGTCACACACCTTCTCTATGCGGACGACTCTTTAGTGTTTTGTGGTGCAGAAGTGTCGCAAATTAGACATTTGAGGGCAATACTAACCATTTTTGAAGGCATATCAGGACTACATGTGAACTGGCAGAAGAGTTGCTTGTTCCCGGTTAATCAAGTTAATGACATGCAAGGCCTTGCCGACAACCTGGGCTGCCAAGTAGCTTCTCTTCCCACCAAATACCTGGGGATGCCCTTGGGCGCCAAGAACAAAAAATTGGAAGTATGGAGTGAAGTTCTGGAGAGAAGTGAAAGGAAGCTGACAAGGTGGAAGAGTCAATATATATCCCTGGGAGGTAGATTGACTCTCATAAAATCAGTTCTGGATGCACTTCCGACTTATATGCTAAGTCTTTTCCCACTACCAAAAAGTATTGGAAAGAAACTCAACAAGCTGAGAAGGGTCTTCCTCTGGCAAGGAAATAAAGAGAAGCAAGGATACAACCTGGTTAAATGGGAAGAGGTGACAATGAGCAAAGCACAAGGAGGTCTGGGCATTAAGAAATTGAGTACTCAGAACACCAGCCTGCTGCAAAAATGGTTGTGGAGATTCTGTTGTGAAGATATGGCATTATGGAGGAGGTTTATTGCAGAGAAATATGACCTACAAAGCAACTGGATAACTGAAGAGGTGAATGGCACTTTTGGGTGCTCTGTATGGAAAACCATCAGAAGGATGTGGCCTGATCTCAGTGCAAAGGTGACCTTCAGAGTGGGGAATGGTTTGAAGACCAGTTTCTGGAACGAGACCTGGTTAGGTGACGTAAATCTGAGGATACTTTTTCCCGATCTGTACATTATCAGTCTACAGCAGAATGACACTATAGCGCAAATGTGGACCCCTCAAGGTTGGGACCTTATGTTCAGAAGGGCTCTAAATGATTGGGAGGTTGGAAGAGTAGCAGACCTACTGCATGCTTTAAACTTGTTTCCAGGCACTGTCACAGAGCCGGACAAACCAGTTTGGAGACTGCATAGCAGAGGGGTTTTTACAGTTAAATCATGCTATTGGGAGAGGAATACCAATCATCTCCTGACAACAGTTTGGCCTTGGAAATTAATCTGGAAAATTAAGGTTCCTTTAAAAGTTGCATGTTTCACTTGGTTGGTAATTAGAAGAGCTTGTCTCACCCATGAAGTGCTACAAAGAAGAGGTATACAGATCTGTTCAAAGTGCTACATGTGCGGACAGAAGGCTGAAGTAAATGGTCATTTGTTTTTGCATTGCAAGATAGCTACAGATCTGTGGAACATGTTCGTTTGTATACTCAGGGTTAACTGGACAATGCCCAGAACCACTTTTGAGGTCCTAACACACTGGCAAGGAATCGGAAAGAGAGGATCAAAAGAAGATTGGTGGAAAAATATCCCTGCTTGCATATGGTGGACACTATGGAAGGAAAGGAATGGGAGATGTTTTGAAGGAAAGGTTAGCAGCCTAGAGGAGATCAAGATGAAATGCCTTAGTCTTTTGTATTTTTGGTGTAAGCAAAATTTAGTGGGGGAAGTAGATAGCCTTGTGGAGTTTAAAAGCCAATTGTAAAGTTAGTTTTGTCTTTTTGGATTTGAGTATGATGGCACCCCCTGGGGGTTTGTAAATCCCACCTCATCGATTTTGATGAGGTCTTTTGTGTGAATACAAAGTTACCTATTTCAAAAAAAAAAGAGAATCAACAAAATGAGAAGATCCTTCATTTGGCAAGGGAACAAAGAAAACAGAGGCTACCACCTAGTGAAATGAGAGATACTCACTTGAGCAGAAAACAAGGTGACCTTGGCATGAGAAATCTTAGCATCTAGAATAATTGCTTGCTACAAAAATGGTTATGGAGATTTTGTAATAGAGATAGAGCCCGATGGAGAAGATTCATAGTAGGGAAATATGGCTTGTTTAGCCAGTGGACTACTAAGGAGGTGATGGGGTCGTTTGGATGCAGTGTGTGGAAGACCATTAAAAGGCTGTGGCCACAGTTCAGTAACAATATCTATACTAATGTAGGCAATGGTCTGAAAACATATTTCTGGAATGAAATCTGGAAAGGGGATGATAGCCTAAGGAACTTATTCCCAAACCTCTACACCTTGAGCTTACAAAGATTTGCTACTGTTGCTCAAGTATGGAGCCAACAAGGGTGGAACTTAGTGTTCAAGAGGACTTTTGAATGACTGGGATGTGGCCAGGCTACTTGAGGTACTAAACACCCCACCAGCCATATCTCAAAGAAAGGATAAACCAATTTGGAAGCTACATAGCATAGGAATGTCACAGTTAAATCTTGCTACTTGCTACTGGAGGATGAATGTTAATTAGTCAGTGACTAACAAGTGGCCTTGGAAGCTAGTGTGGAAGACAAGAAGCCCATTAAAAGTAGCTATTTTTTTTTGAGAAAGTTAACTGGTATTATAAACATAGAAGTACACCAATAGTGAACTCCTGTAGTAATTACATCAAAAGTATAGAAGGTTTACCAAAAAGAATCAAAACACCTATCTCCCTCATAAACTATCTAAGAATAGGGTGATGTCCCCCGGATCCTTGGGAATAGAATAGATACACCAAAAGTGAAAGGTCACTAAACAATTCATTTTAATGCTTTGGAAAGGGATGCTCTTGTTCTCAAAACATCTCTGATTTCTCTCACTCCATATTGTCCACCAGATGCAGGCAGGGACAATCTTCCATCTCTCCTTGTGTCCTGACTGATTTCCATCTCTATTCCAACATGTTAGGACTTCTGCAGTATTTCTAGGCATGGTTCATGTGATACCTCTCAGGTTAATGAAATACTTCTGTAGTTTCTCAGTCACTTTACAATGCAAAAAAAGATGGTTTATTGTATGTCTCAGATTCAACAAAAAAAACATCTGGAGCATAAGTCCTTTCCTCTTTTCATTAAGTTATCCTGGGTTAGAACAAATTGTCTTGCAACAAGCCATGCGAAGTGAGCCACCTTATGCGGTATCTTCCCTTTCCAGATCATCTTCCAAGGTCACAACTCCTTGGTTTCAGTTGAAATGTCTAGTAATTTGTAGGCTGATTTCACCTTGAACTTGCCATCTTTCTCCAGCTTCCATGTCAATTTGTCTTCCTCACAGGTGAGGTTCTTGGCTTGTTCCAAGGTATTATAGAACTGAGTCATTCTCTCCACTTCCCAGTCATTGAGGAACCTTCTAAAAATCAGGTTCCATCCTTGTTCATTTCTGACTTCTACAATTGTAGCCATTTTCTGCTGATTGAGAATATAAATGTCTGGGAACTGTTGTCTCAAAGGTGTTTGTCCCATCCATATATCATTCCAGAGCAAGGTTTTCCTCCCATTTCCCACATTAATCACAGAGGTGCTCCAAATTCTTGGCCACTGATTTCTAATAGTTCTCCATAGACCCACACCATAAGGAGTATTAACCTCCTTAGTAGTCCATGATACTTCCTTTCCATATCTTGCAAAGATAGTGTCCTTCCATAAGCTCTGATCATCTTTTGCTAGTCTCCAGAGCCATTTTAGCAGAAGGCTTTTATTGTGGGCTTTCAAATTCTTAATTCCCAGACCTCCCTCTTTTTTGTTGGAAATAACAGCATCCCACTTAACCAAGTGAAATTTCTTAACCCCTTGCCCATTACCTTGCCAAAGAAAATTTCTTCTGATTGTGTGCAGCCTCTGAATGATCTGTGGTTGATCATAAGAAAAGCTTGCCTTACCCATGAGGCATTACAAAAAAAGGGATGCAGTTTTGCTCAAGATGCTTATGTGTGAGCAGAAAGCAGAAGTAAATAATCATTTGTTCATTCACGGTAAAGCAACTTCAAAATTGTGGAATATGTTTTGGTGTATACTAGGGGTTAGCTGGGTGATGCCAAAGACAACCATGGAACTCTTTAATAGCTGGACAAGAATTGGCAACAGAGGAAAAGTGAAGACTGGTGGAAGACTAGCCCCCTGTATATTGTGGACTCTATGGAAAAAGAAAGGCATGCTAGGTGTTTTAAAGGACAAAATGATAGTTTTGACTTCTCTGAATATGGACTCTTGTGGCATGGTTGATATTGGGCAAACAGGTTCTAAATACACAAGGTGCAACAACTGGACACCTAGCAAAAGGATATGGAAAAGGCTGAACAGAGTATTCATTAATAGCTTATGGACTCAGAATTACAACCAGCGTTATCAAAGGTGTGCTAAGCACGCTTAAGCCCTGAAGCAGTCTTTGTTGGAACCATCTGTCCGTATCTGATCATTTTTATCCGCACATTTGTTGTCATCAGCCATCCTTTTTTCTTTAGTACAATTTACCTCAGCTTGATCAATAACTATAGCATTCTTTCCAGTAGGAACCTTCTCCTCTGCCCTCTTCTGTTCCAATTCTCTACATTGAGTTATTGAGTGCCCCAAGATTTTGCAATTTCTAGTTACTATAGGAGAGTCCTCATTGGTCCTACAATTTGTTTTACGCAATTCCATCCGTGACAGTGGAATGGAGTTCCAGCAAAAGCACCCAGATAGGGACCACAGGAGAGTTCTCAAGTCCTCATCTGGTCTGAAATCCGGAGTGCATTTCTCTAGCCACATCACTTGACCCTCTATTTCAATAGATCACTTATACCAAACATTTTCTAAATCTTCCTCATTGGAAAAATCTAAAAACATAATGCAAAAATCGTAAACTCGAATCTTAACTTTACCTCTGATAAATTTGGAGCGTATCTTTTCAATCTGTGGCCTAGTGCTCATGAATTTACCCACCAGAGTTAGTTTCACTCTTCAGCAGTAACCCCATTGTAATCGCTTGATTTGAAAATGATTGCCGGCATGCCATTGTGAGTATCATAACGAGCTTTCACTTATGGATTCCCAAATCGATGATTACTAGACTTGGGATAGCACTTAGCGGGCGATTGAATTGCTTTAGAATGTTAGATTTCTGTGGAATTTTCTCCACAGCTAAGGTCACCATAGTAGTATCAATGTTTTTATCTACCAGTCGCTCTGTGCCGGGTCTACTGGTGTTCCCATGGGACGGAGCGTGAGGCTCAATCGCGAGAGAGAACAACCGTTGAGAAATAATGGTCATGTATTGTACGGAAACCTTTTTCTGTTTACTTATTTTTATACAGTGTAGAATGTGAAATAAGAACAAGGGTAAGTAATACATGGATAAAGAAACTAAAGATAAATTGACCCTCGTGATAGTAAAGAAACTTTTATTTTGGTTAACAAGTAAACATATATTTTTATATTGCACTTTTTTGAGAATGAATACTAACTTTTAATACATCAAATCAAATATCCAAATAATCCACGCATTACAAGCCATACATTACTAATCTTTGCATTACAATCCAGGCATTATGTTTATCTTACCTTATAGAAAAAGGAAAATCTTACATTCTAAATCCTTTATCTCTAAACCAAACAACCCTTTAGTGATAAAGATGTATGCCTAGCGTCATCCTGGATCCACTACTAGTATTAAGTATTTGTGCAATATGTCACTTCTCTCTTTGTCGAATACTCAGTTGACTCACACTAGTCTCATACAATAATGTTAGGTAGAGTATTTTTTATTGATGCTTCCCTCTTCCTAGCAAAAATGAAAGTTGTCTCTGTCATGAGCGGATATGGGTAGATTCATGTGGAAATATGTTTTCATCTGTCTGGCATGGAAAATGATAAACATTTCAGGATTTCATCTTTTCCATGATCTTGGCCATTGGACTTGGAATTAAATTATTCTGAAGAAGCGACATGAAAGATACAATTGAACCTACTTGTCTGCTTCATGATTAGACAGTATCTGAACTTTTTATGCTACAACTAGAAGAGCTAATGGAGAATCTACATAGAAATTCAGGCTGAGTTGTACATTTTACAAGGCATTAGTTCTTTTTTTAAAAAAAGTTACTATTTTCGGTTCTCCTGAAAAATATTTTCAATAAACACCATTAGAAAGGAGTGTTTCAGTTTTACTCCTCTCTAATTGTGTATGGCTTTGGTTTTTTTGATAAGTAATGGTGAATTTAATAAATGGATTCTAACAAGGAATCAACATCAGTTACATAGGGGCCAAGTGGCACCAATTAGCTAACAAGAAAATACATCTAAGTTTAAGACTGTATATTTCTCCTTTTGCCAAAATTTTGTTTGAGTTTTTAGAAATACAGAAAAAGGAAGTTCATGAATTTTTTTTAACTGTTTCCAATCTGTTGATCTCAGTTGGATTACCTGTCCTTTTTTGCAAAATTCACTTGTTGGATCAAAGAGAGGAAATGATCATTTAAATTTCTGTCACCAATTACTTCTCATTGCGTTGAAAGGGAATCTGTTTTCTGATTGCCATGAGTTATATGTTATTGATGCGTTTGTCGGGAAACAATATTACAAACGCAAGAATGATTAATATTTCTGAATTATTGTTTTAGTCAAACTTAACTTCCCGAGTGGATTAGGATTCTTATTATTTCTAATTTATTAGGACTCTTGCTATTGTAAACCTCTATTTAAGAGAGTTGACATTCTTAATAAAATAAGTTGGATTTTATCAAGTTTCGGAGATTCGGAACTTTCTCAAACAAGTTCCCAGGTCTACAATTCCCTGAATGAATTGCAAATTTCAGCAATCATAGGCAAGTCAAGGAACAAGAACAGGGGATTAGACTTGTCTATTGGACCTGACTTTTCAGTTAATCGTCCAATGACTCGATCCAGAACTAGGGACCATAACAAATTGGTATCAGAGCCTGTCACCATGGACGAAAATACGGTAGAAGAAAAGTTACGAGTTAATCGTCCAACGACTCAATCCAGAACTAGGGACCATAACAAATTGGTATCAGAGCCTGTCACCATGGACGAAAATACGGTAGAAGAAAAGTTGCGAAATTTGTTACAGGAAGCCCCAAACTCAAACTGAAGCAAAAGTAGCAGCTTCAGAAGCAAGGATGGACGCCAAATTCCAGCAACTATCGCAGCAAATTGAAACCTTAATCCGCACCACGGCACGTGCGAAGGGAGTTGAAGTTGGAGACAATAGCGCTGCTTCTGTCCAACGAACCAGCAAGGCAGGTGAACAACTAGAGGTGCGTTTTGGAGGAAGAAACAACAACAATAAATTTGGTACTGATGACAATAACGGAGGAAGAGGTATTGTTCCCAGATACACTAAATTAGACTTTCCTATTTATGATGGAAGTGAAGATCCTCTTATTTGGCTTCACCGTTGTGAGAAATTCTACAGTAATCAGCATACAAACAACCAAGAAAAAGTAAGTAGAAAAAGTAAGTTTAGCTGCTTTACACATGGTAGGGGAGGCGCAACTGTGGGTTTATCAACTGGAACAAGAGGAATCCAATTTAACATGGGGCGTCTTTAAGGAATATTGTACTCTTCGTTTTGGCCCACCAATGAAAAGCAATCTGTTAGGAGAATTGATCAACTTGAAACAAACTAGTTCTGTTGAAGATTATCAGAGAAACTTCCAAAAATTGTTGGCTCGTGCATCATCTGTACGTATAGACCAACAAGTAGATATGTTCACAGCAGGGTTAGTTGATTTGATTCGTTTGGATGTGGAATAACCCATCTAACCTAGTACAAGCAATGAGTTTGGCGAGAGCATTTGAGAAGAAGATCCAAATTTCTTCTAGCACACAAAGGGGCTATGGTTCAACCTCAAACATTAGTGCAAGGGCTGCCACTACACCAGTAACTCCGAGTGTTAAGGTAGGTGCTTCTAATCCTTTTGTGAAAAAGTTGACTAGCGCCGAGATAGTTGCCCGACGTGCAAAGGGATTGTGCTACAACTGTGATGATCCTTATGTTCAAGGCCATCAGTGTAAAAAGTTATTTTGGCTGGAAGTAGAGGATGGGAATCTAGAGAAGTACCAACTGATCGTGGAGAGCCTGCCATCTGACTTCAAGTTATTTTGCCTCCAACTTACATAAGACAGACTTCAAGCTTGAGGACAAGCCTTTTCTTCAGGAAGGGAGTAATGTTATTGATGCGTTTGTCGGGAAACAATATTACAAACGCAAGAATGATTAATATTTCTGAATTATTGTTTTAGTTGTTTTAGTCGAACATAACTTCCTGAGTGGATTAGGATTAGGATTCTTATTATTTTAGTTTTATAGGACTTTGTTATTTCTAATTTATTAGGACTCTTGCTATCGTAAACCTCTATTTAAGAGAGTTGACATTATTAATAAAATAAGTTGGATTTTATCAAGTTTCAGAGATTCGGAACTTTCTCAAACAAGTTCCTAGGTCTGCAATTTCCTGAGTGAATTACAAATTTCAGCAATCATAGGCAAGTCGAGGAACAAGAACAGGGGATTAGACCTGTCTATTGGACCTGACTTTTCAGTTAATTGTCCAACGACTCGATCCAGAACTAGGGACCATAACATTATACTGCTAAATCTTCTGAAAATGAGAATCTACGTTATTGGAAGGAAATATTAAAGGGCAAACTACATAAATCCCACTAGTTTAAGTCCTAATTACTTAGATTCCCGATAGTTTTAGATATTACTTCCTCTACCATATTTCATACTTAGGATACATGAGTTTAAATCTGTGAGATACATGTATCTGCCGAATTTTAAATTGAGATACGTATTTTATTTGTTTAAATTAATAGGTTGTAACTGATTTCCTTAATATAAGGCGGAAATCAAGGAGTGTATCTATGTTTAATTAATTTCATTTTATTATTATTTGAAATAATAAATTCGTTAATATTATTAATAAAAGACAAAAACATGTATATCTCGGTCATGCAATTTGATTAATTTCATTTTATTACTCTTAAAATAATAAAATTCATTAATTTGATGTATCTATTATCAATATATGATGTATCCAACAAACTAAACACTTAGATACATGAGTATCATACAAGTACATCCATATGTATAATAGAAGTATCTAATATTAATTTTGTGTATTTGTTATATGTGTCTAGTATAAAATTTCATGTATCTATTTATATGATCTAATTTAATTTCATGTATCTATTATTAATTCGATGTATCAACTATCAATTTCATACATTTTATTCAAAATCATGTATCTAGGATACATAGTAAACGCACATATAATTATGTGTATCTAAATATGAAATGTAATTGAAACACACGAATTTAGGAACAAATCACGACTGTGGAGTATTTGTCTTATCATTAATCCAAAAAAAAGTTAAAAAATTCAAAATTCTCCCTTTCTTTAAGGATCTGAAATTTTTTCTCATAGATGCATATAATCTTAACTCAGATACATGAACTCTTAACTAGATACATGAACACCTGATGTGTATCCAACATTGTTGCACTTGATGTGCATCTAATGGTGTACTTTTTTCTCTTAATTAAAGCTTGGCGTAATTCTTCATCTTGATTGAGACATTCCTATACTTAGATCTATTCTCGACTTGAATGTTGGCGGATGAAGAGTCAGTTCCTACAATGAGAAATTGATGAGTGAAAATGAGCAAATAAAAGTTGTTTGATTTAGTATATATAGTATTGTTAAAGTGTAGTACCTTTGACGAGAATCATCCGATTTTGGGAATGTTCAACCATTAAAGTGTCCGAGAAACAACAAAATCAAAAAATATAAAACCTAATTTGTAAAATTCTATAAAATTGAACTTCAGAACATTATGAACTCAAATACAAAATCAAAATACATGAGAATAATAAAATAATCGAAACAAACCTATATGTATAATACTGATTTATATTGAGAGGATGAAGGAAGAAAGAGGGAAAGATGAATTAAGGAAGAAGGAAGGATGGGTTTACGGAGGAAACGGCATATGTGAAAAAAGAAGAAGATGATTTGCTTGTTAATGGATATGGACCATTAATTAAGGAGTAGATAATTATTCAATTCCTTATTTAAGGGATTTGTGTATCTAATTAAATTTTTTAATATATATGATATAAATATTAAAAGTGGTAATTATGTAATTATTTTAAACTAGAGGTAAATATAGTATATATGGTAGTGATGTATGTGTAGTTATGTAGTTTATCCAATATTAAATGCTGGCATGAAAGCTCATCTTAGTGTAATTAATCACTGGATATTATTAGTGATTAAATATTTATGCTTAGCTTTCGTCCTGGATCAACATCTAGTATTATATAGTTGTGCAATGTCTCACTTCTCCTTCTGTAGGATACTCAGTTGGCTCATACTTCTCATAACATAGTGTTCAGAAGAGTATTTTCAATTGGTACTTGTCTCTTCCTGAAAAAAAGTATAGTTATCTTTGTCATTAGTGTCATAGACTCTTGTTTAAACAAGTATTTATCTGTCTGCCTTGAGAACCTAGTTCTGCCATTTTTTTTCCTACCCATCTTGGATGTTATTACTAATTTGAGACAATTAGTGATATAGCTGGAATATTTCTTGTAACTGTCTTATCATTTTACCAGCCATTCTTGAAGTAGGTTACCATTGGGGACCAAAGGTGACACATGTACGTGGAATATCATTTACTTCAAGGGATAGTACCAAAATAAAGGAAATTAAATGGAACCTACAAAGTTTCTAGTCGACTCAACCATGACTTAATGCATTTTCTCCTCTTTCATGCATATTCCTGGAAGTAATCTTTGAACATTGTCTCTTTAACTAGCACTGTAGTTTCACCACAGTTCTTTCCCTCTCTTTTTGTTATTTCCGTCCTTCTGTTTTGTCCTCTTCATTTATGTTTGATGATTCTGTGAATTGCCATGTAGCATTTGATCTAAATAATTTAAAATAATTCTATCATTGCTTTAAGAAATTGCAAATAAACATTTCATCTTATCCTTCACTAACCCTTGTCTGTAATCTGCAGATATTTACTACAGTTGTCTTCTTCTCTTCATTTAATGAGATATCAGTGATGCCTCATCAGAATCAGGTATGATTGTCATCAGGGAATAGAGTGAATTGTGGAACAAATAGGAAATAATACAATACTTGTAGAGTTGCAGTGAATATATCCCTTCCCTTATAAGGTAATTTAGGTAATGAAAATCCTACATATAACAAGGAAGAAGAATCATTGGTATGAAATGAACAATATACGTCACATCCTAATTCTATGCTGTATTAAGGTCTCCCTGGTTCATAAACTCTAAGCTGACTGGTCATATCTCTCTACCTAGAGAAATTAGGGAAAATATCATCAACTCTTAAGATTCTATAAGCACTTGATTGGTACATATACTTTTTAAGTTTGTAACTTTACCTGCTTTCTTAACCTAGTGATGAAGTTACCTAATGCGTTGAACCCCTGAAGGACGATGACCATAAATAGTTGGAACAAGTCGTCATTGCCTTTAAAAAGCAAATATTTCAACTATTTATTTTCATATTACGCCAAAATCAATTGAAAAAAAAGAAACTTAAGAGTTCCATTATTTTTAGTCAAATAGAAAAAGATATAACCAAAATAACAGAGTTGCAATTGTGTACTTCTTTTTGTTCTATCTTTTAGATGCAATGACTTTTTCTTAGGACAAATCTGTTTTAAAAAAAATTACTTGGTTAGAGCTCCTTTATATATACTCCTCTTCCTCTTCTCCCTAAAATGATTAACATGAAAGTAACAACAACACAGGGACAAAATGGGCAGCAGGGTGTGTGGATGTACCAATGCATCCATTGTAAAAAAAACTTCCCTTCAAGCCAGGCCATAGCAGGCCATACAAAGGGTCATTTCAGAGATGGCTGGGTTAAAGGAACCCCCCAGAGCAAAGTATTTGTACTATTTTCTGAGTATCAGCAGCAGCAGGGTTCTATTACTGACTCTTCAATTCCCGAGAAACATGTTTTTTCTGCAGCAACATCTGACACTGACTTAACAGATGCTCATCGATTGCCAATAGGTGATGTGCAGAATTCCAGAAGCCTGGTCGTACGGCCTCCATCTCCAGCTTCGTCTAGCAGACAACCACGAATCCCTAGGCATCATTTGAGGCTTCGTGATCTGAAGATACTAGCTAGGCTAAGGGCTCGTCTTACCAGAGAGGAGCAAGAAGTCATTTTGCGTCTTCTTGATAGTGCTATGGAACAGGTTCATTCATTAATTTAAATATGCACTTGCTCGATTTTTTTTTCTTCCTTCATCACTCCTATAATTTTCTTAGGTGTCATTTAGTTCAAAACTAGGGATTATATCAATCCCACTTTTTATATGAGATGAGTGATACCAGGATTTTGGTATAGAAATAACACTGATCTTAGATTATACTTCCAATCAAATACAGATAGGTTTAACCTCAAAATCTATAATGGGATAGCCCAATTAATCCCTTGAACCAAACAATCGCTTAAAGAAGTCCTTTTCATATCTTACTCTAATGAATTGCTACCATCTTTATGAATTTGGTTAATCCACCATGAATTATATTTTCAATAGTAGTGTTCAAGTAATTAATGTGTGGTTAGCTTTTTCACCTCCTGTACCACCAACATGCTTGGTCTTGTTAGAAAGATTGGAATATCAATCTCATCGAGACAAACTACAAAAACTCATGCTTCAGGAGCAGAATCTTTCTCAAATTCTAGTGTTTCCACGACAAGTAATCAATTTTGTTCTACCTAATCCCTCTTTCATGACCACGTATTTTTCCAGCTTAGGATGTCGGAAATCTTTGTTGAATGCAACTAATTTGATGATTGATAGGGGTATTATTTTGTTACAGGCAAAACAATCAAGCAAGAAGAGCACTGAGGCGGAGGTGATCCCAAATAGAAACTCAGAAGCAGCAGCCGCGATTGGAACTACTGACACAGATACCGATGTCTCTTCTGAGGAATCAGATGATGAGTCCAAAAATATGTGATCATATGGTTAAAGCATATATGCAATAGTTTCTGGGCTATTTCTTATTAGTTATGGTTCTGAAGACCGTTCGAATTAATAGTGAAGTGTTCTATTAGATATATGAACAGTATAATGTTGTTGCTTTTTTAGATCATCTAAGAGTAGAGTTGAACAAGGTTCTTCCCTTTATCCCCTCTGTTGAATTAATGTATATGTGACTGCTACTGAGGCATTGTCTGTGACTGTGTGAGGCCTTGGTTGCTTTATTAATTGAAGATATATGTATGTTTTGCTATTCTGAAGGAAGCCAATTGTTACACTTCTAGCATAGGGTGATGATAGAGTAATTTCATGGCAGGTTATAAAAAATAATAGTGATGGGATAATTTTTTTTTATCTTGTTTGGTTGCCATGTTTGGGATAACTTATCCCACCATTAATATCTTAGTGATGAGATAAGTTATCTCATATACATGGTGGGATAAGTTATCCCAGGATAGCTAATCCCAGGATAACTTATCCTGGGATGACTTGTTCCCAACCAAACGACGTATTAGATGGTTGAAGTAGAGGTGGGGGTGGGGTGGGGTGGACTACTTGGAAAATTACGTATGGAGTTAATAAATTGTGAATTGTTTACATTTTTTTTTTTTAGATGTATGATTTTATCTAACTTGTATAGATGTAATAACTATCTCTTTCAACAGTATATTGTTTATTTTGGCCAAGATTTGTGAAATAAAATAGGCCAAAATTTCATTATGATGTCTTGGTGATCCATTCATCTTGTTGGCGGTGGCTGCATTTTTCATAAAGGATTTTTTTATTGAGAACAACGAAACGAATTGGTGAGGAACTGAAAACGTATCCATCGAAATATAAAAGGATTAGGATTTCCAAAAAATGGTAACAGACAAATAAGGTAAAAAGTTAAATGCATTTATTATAGTCAAAGGGTAATTTTGATTATTTCATAAAAAAACAACACAACTTTGACCGGTTTTGAATTTTGAAATCCCAAATGCAATATTTTCCCACTTCCTTTGATTAGCACTTCCAATAAAATGGTAATAATGTTTGGACAAATAAATTTAAAAGGTTAAATGTATCTATTATAATCAAAGGGTAATTTTGAATATTTCTTTAAAAAAATAAAAGAAACTCAACTTTGACATGTTTTAATTTTGAAACTCCAAATGCAACATTTTCCTGCTTCATCTTCTTTTTTTTCTTATTACTTATTAGACTCATAAATTAAAAATGTTAGAATCTAATATTAAATTTCTTGTTTTATTCACATTTATGATTACTATTTTCTTTTTCTGAAAGAAAGTTTAGCCTTATATAATCTTAATTAGAGTTGTCAATATGGGCTAGCCACTCCACCAGGACTAATCCATACAAGCTTTAAAATTTGACGGGCTAGGACGACTGACCAATTTTTTGTGGGCCAAAAAACAACTAGCCCAACCATTAGTACGTGGGCTGCAGATCGTGGTGGGTCAACCCATTTTTTTAAAAAAATATTCTTTTAATAATTTTTTAAAATTATACTTTAAAAATAGGGTAATAATTCAAAATGTCAATATTTTAACATTTAATAGGATCCATTGTCAACACTTTCAATATTTAGTAAAAATGTCAAAAAATAGTTTATTATGTATCTTATTTAAGTTTTTATTATTTGTTTTAATTGAAAGAATACAATTGTTAAATAGCAGAAAGGAGAAATTTAGGGGAAAAATAATTTTAAAAAGGAACAATCCCTTAAAAGTCTCATTAGTTACAAAAATCAAAACTGAATACTTCATCGGCGACTCCATTGTTGATCAATTTTCTCATTATCGATATTCAAGATTCAATTGAAAATACTCAATCTCTGATCAATTTATTTTGATTAAAATCTATTTTTTTTCCTGTTTGGTAAGATAGATTTGAACGAAATAAGACAAAAAAATTGTTGACAAGCAGCTTTGGAGATGGATTTTTCTGCTGGAAGTTCGATAAAATTGGTGGAATACAAATTGGACCATGTATTAGTTAATCGCTTCATCCTTAATTTGTTTCTAATTGATTATAATTTTGATATAAATTTTTATACATAATTGTAAATTGTATCTATTTTCATTGTAAATTGTATGTATTATGAACAACGTATGAATAATTAGTTTTGGTGGATTCGTTGAATTTTTTTCTTGTTGAATACGAAAATAATAATGGATTGTTTGAAGACATGTTTTTTTCATTGGCTGTTTGTTTTTAATTTTTCAAATCAAATCGTATTCCTACGAAAAACACATTGGAGCGGGTACAATTTTTTACGACAATTGTACTGTATTTTCATTTATTTATTTGTTATTTGTTTTCTATTTATTGAACTACATTGTATCTTAGAAACCACATCATATAAATACAAATTTAAACCATAATGTAACTTGTAATCCACACCAGACAGATACAATAATTATTATGATATCATGAATATTCCAAATATGCTATACTGATTTAAAATGAATACAAATTTATAAAGTTAATATGTATATTAACTTGACTGGATACAAATAACACTCTTGCAATGTCCATAACTAGAAAATGATACACATAGCATAATGAATACAAACACATGTAAATACAGTAACTTGTAAAGCTCATAACACAATTACAACAAATATGCCATAATGAATACAAAACAATCAAATAATAAGGAGTGAATACAATCTGAAATATCAACACTATTTGTTTTAAAGGAATACAAATGTATAAGTTAATATGTATCTTTACTTAATTGGATACAAACAACACTCTTACAATGTTCATAACTAGAAAATGATATACAGAGCATAGTGAATACAAAAACCTATAAGTACAGTAACTTATAAAATCACACAACACAAATACAACAAATATACCATGATGAATACAAAACTATCCAATAAGAATTCATTAATACAATCTGAAATAGCATCACTATCTAAAGTATAAAAATATCATTAATTTACTAAATACATACCAATATACATACCTAGAAAAGGATGATTCCAAATATGTGATATTTTATCAAAACTAACAAAATATTCACAAATACAAAAATAAAATAAAATTGGGAATACAATAAACAACTCTGTTCTAAATTTGAAGAAGGTTTTGCACACTGATTGGGTCCTGTAAATGTTTCGATCGTCTCTTCCATCATTTCAGCAGCGGATCCTACATTATCCGCTATTTCTTGAGTAATACGTAGATTAAATGATGGAAAATCTCTAGAAAATTGTTGATTAAGTTGGATACCTCAAGTAATTCTCTTAAATTCTACCATTGGAGAGTGATTTGGAGTTTATCAAACCCTAAACATCATTTCAACTACAGACAACAATTTTGAACGATTTAAAAAAAAATCATAAAACAAATCTTATATGCATATCTTAATCAAAGGGATTGTGTGAATATCTTTATAAAATATATTTTCCAATTTCTGAAAGAAAAAAACAAACAAACAAGAAGGAACAAAGAGAGACAGGCTTTGAAATGGAGAAGAATTGGAAGATGAAAATATTCACTTTTTTTTATACATATGAGAGAGAATTAACTGAAAAATGTGTAATTAAGGTGAAATAAAATAGGAAGTAAATTAGGATACACAATATTTTCAAAAATAATGATATTTTGACATTTTTACTAATATTTATAAAGTATGGAAGTTTTTACTAATTAAGTTAGGTTTTTTGACTAGTTTGCTAATTTTCCCTTAAAAATATTAACATAAATATCGACAAGAGAATATTACATGATTAGAGTTACTACTGGTTAACCAAATCCACTAATAAAATAATCTTTATATTGTTTATTAAGTTTGACTTCAAGTAAAAATATAACTAGCTAAATAGAAATATTAACCTAATTATTTTTTAATGATCACAAAAAATATGACAATATTCCAATCATTAAAAAGTGAAAAATGAACTCCTTAAAAAAATGCATGAAACTTATGGCGTATTCAACACCAACACATCATCTTCATCAAGCAGTTATGAATCATCTTGTGGCAAGGTTGTCTTAACATCTTCATTTTCATATACGGTTTATATGCAATATCAATTAGTTACACATAAGAAAATCACTAAATTTAAGAACTACGTATAATATTTATCTGTACGTAAAAAATATTACTTGTTTGAAAAAAATCATGCAGCCAGTTTCCAGTAGAAACAAGTGTTTGAATATTTTCATGATGGATGCAACTTCTATACTTTGTGAGAACACGTCCACCAATAGTGAATGATGATTCCAATGATACAGTAGTAATAGGGATACTAAGTACATCACGTTTTGATGATTCTAAATTTTGATGTTTAAAACTTTACATAGACTTTGAGTTTAAACTTTTGTTACTTTTAATACTCTATATTATTTTTATTTTTTAATTAATTTTTTATTTAGACCACGGGCCGGTTCAAGCTATATTGCTGAAGTGTAAATTTCATATATGACATATATTATAGTACTATTTTCAAGCTATAACAGTAGATTTAGACTTTCAAGCTATAACATTAAAAATTTCAGGTTATAACAAATTTACAAAAAAAAGAAATATTTTTATTAATTGGAAAAAACTTAAAAAAAAAAAAAAAGATAAACGAAATTTAAAAAAAAAAAATGGAATTAGAAATAATAAAGTAAAAAACTGAAATTGTGGGCTGTAATTTAATTTGAAATTATTGTAATTAATTAATGATTAGCATGAAATAAGGGAT
>NW_006239327.1:217605-217702 GCF_000226075.1 Solanum tuberosum | reverse complement strand
TAGGTTGTAAATTGTCCAGGATGAAAAAAAATGTAATTGAGGTTGTTACAAAATACAATTATCACCATTTTACATTGGCATGATCGTTTATACAAGG
>NW_006239327.1:197022-216852 GCF_000226075.1 Solanum tuberosum | reverse complement strand
ACAATTCATACCATTTGCATACCAATATTATATCACATTTCATATAATATCCCAAAATCATATATTAAAGTCAGATTCATATAAATATTATTCACATTTCGTACAAGTTTCACCCAAACAAAAGTTTCGAAACAACAATAAGCATAATGTGATATTTTTAGCAAAAAAATCACTAATTTGAATAATGTGAAAATAAATTAAATATAATACTTACCCTAACAACTTTTTTTGCCTTTTTTGGATATTCGAATTTCTGATTCCTTCTTTTTTGTTGTTCTTGTTGTTGATGGTTTTGAAGATAGAGCAATTTCTACATTTGTTGCTTTTTTTTTTCTTTTTTATTTCACTAACAAAATCAAATAAATGTGGGAGTTCTACTGATTTTCTTTTTGAATGAAGAAGACGAACGTTGAAGATGGTGAGAGAGAAAAAGTTAGTTCTCTGTAAAAGAGAAACGGGGGGTGGGGGTGTGGGATTTACGTGTGGGTAAAAGAGGAAGGTGGGGGTTGCTGTGTGAAATCTGGAAAAAAATCCCTAAAATGGTGTAAGAGATAATGACAATTGATTCTCTAATATTAATGTTATCCCTAAAATGGTGGAAGAGATAATGACAATTGATTCTCTAATATTAATGTTATCCCTAAAATGGTGGAAGAGATAATGACAATTGATTCTCTAATATTAATGTTATCCCTAAAATGGTGGAAGAGATAATGACAATTGATTCTCTAATATTAATGTTATCCCTAAAATGGTGGAAGAGATAATGACAATTGATTCTCTAATATTAATGTTATCCCTAAAATGGTGGAAGAGATAATGACAATTGATTCTCTAATATTAATGTTATTTCTCTTACTTATTGATTATAATGTAATTATAAAAATAATAACTAATTACTTAAATTAAATTATAAATTAAAACTAATCTGTTAATATTTGTAATTAAACTGTTATAAGTAGTAATATAAAAAAAGTACATCTAAAGGCTGTAATATTAAGCCTTAAATAGATATATGAGGTCATTTTTCCATTGCTGAAGCTCCCACAGAGTAATAGGCTTATTCAGAATGGGCTAATTTTATTTTTCTTAAATGAGCTTCAAAAATTTTAGCCCAACCCTATTAAATCACGAATTATGCCAGATTTGCCCAATGGGCATAGCCATATTGACAACTCTAATATTAACATAAAGCTAGTAACAATATCATCATCATCTCTCTCTTTTTATTTTTTTACAAAGGAAAATAACATTGAATTTCACTAATTTCCTATTTTTAACCGCTAAGAGCATGAATTCAAATGAAGCTATAGAGCAAGAAATTCTAAATAAGCACATGACCAAATGCACTCAAAAACAACCTTAAAAAGTTATAAATTGAATTTAGTATTCCATTTACAATTTGTGTGTACATAGTTATTTTTATAAGTTGAATAAAAATAATTGATATTCGTCTACAAATAATTATCTATTTCTATTAAGGATTAGGGGTATTTGCTATTATGTTTAATTTGATTTTCAATAGAAAAATAATCAAATCAAACCGGTTTAAAAATACAAATGAAAATATCAATCAAATCGAACGTTTTTTAGTGTGATTTTCTTAAGTTTATCACTGTCACGTGAAATATAAATTCATCAATTCAGTGAAACAAGAGCTACAAGCAAAACTAATTATAATATTTGCCAACATTATTGTTAATGTTTTAATATATTTCAAAGAAAATTATTTTTCACTCTCCAACCAAACACCAAAAAACATAATTCAGAAAAGTATTTTGCAAAAAAATATTTTTGCGATACCAACCCTGATAAAGGCTTATACTTCATCAATGTCCTTACTGCGTTTCACGCTTTTCAAGACCTCAATCCAAGCCCCCAGTCTCTAAAACTTCAGCATGGATGCATAAATGACATACAACTGTTTTAAGTATTTTATATATAGCGGGACTGTGACCCTTCTCTCAACCCAATCCCTTGCTTACCCCTCAAAACTCACTATCGAGTTGTAAACCGAAGTAGATCAAGAGAAGGGTTTAGTTTTCGTTTGTAGCGAGACATTGGAATTTTAGAGGAAAGCATAAATGTATAAATTTTAAATGGTTAACATTCCAAATGACATATTTTCAAGTACGAATTGAACTTCTAATTTGCATGAACTAGCATAAGAGTTGAAATAGTTGTGATATAGTTTTATTACTTGTATAACAAGTTTTCATACACATATTCAAAAATAAAAGATATGGTTCATTTGATAAGCATAAAGCATATAAGTATAAATATATAAGTAGTTATCAAAAGATTTTTATAATTAATAGCAAGTCGTGTACTCATTACTTCTCTTTAGACTTCCTCTGATTCTAGATTGCTTTTTTATGAGATTATTGATATTTTTACCTTTCAAAGATATCTCTGTTCGAATTTTCTTTTATCTATTTTTTTTTTGCTCCCTTATCTCTTGGCCGTCCCCAATCATCATATTCCATGTGCTTTTTGAGGTACCATCTATTTTCTTTTCTTGTGCAATGTAATTATAGTGTTGACTATATATAGTCATGGAATATCGATTTCATACGTTTCATTCTATAGATCAGTATGGAATCATCGTAATCTATTATTTAATTTATCAATTTATGATAACAACACTGAGTCTAACCTATATGATTCACAGTAATTGGCAAATCTACTTCTATCATTATCACTATGTCAAGTTTTTTCACAAAAAATCTTATTTTCTTATCTTTTTATTTACTATCCTTCCATTGAAATGAGATTCAATTCCTTATTAGACAATAGTAAGACAAAAATAGACTCAAAACATAAACTTAAACATAAAACAAATGTTTCTATCAATATAAGAAGACAACCAAAAAAAAAAGCAAACTGAAGTTGATTAAAACCTAAATCCTAAGTTCTAAGTTAAGCCCTGATCATCAATACGGGTAATAATCTTTATTCACATTTAAGATTATTATTTTTCTTTTTTCTAAATGAAAGTTCTTCTATACATAAAGCTAGTAATCATATCATCGTCTTTTTTTTTACCATAGAAAAATAACATTCAATTTCACTAACTTCTTATACTTATACGATCCCCTACGAATTCAAATGAAATTATAGAACAATCAATGCTAGATAAGCACATGATCAAATGCATGCAAAAATAACATTAAAAGGTTATGAATTGATTTTTTTTTTTAATCCCATTTGTGACTTGTGAGTAATTATTCTTATAAGTTGAACTAAAAAAATTGTTGTTCATCTAGAATTATGTCATCTAATTCAGGAGTATTTTTGACCACTTTTTCTGGATTTAATAACCTTATTTGATGACTAGGATTTACCAGAACTTATTGTTTTTAATATGATCTTATTGGCTTATAGCTAAATAACAATACTTTTATTATAAAATTCTTTTAATTTTTACTTAAGAAATCACGATAGAGTTAAACAAGTCTTATAACTATTTTCATTTTATTAGAAGTCCTAATCTTTGATATTTAGAAAGGATTCTATCAATTTTACTCCTTTTGTCAAAATTTTGTTTTGAGTTATTAGAAATACATAGAAATAAGGTTCATGATTTATTTTATATAATTTTCAATCTGTTGATCAGAGATTTTAAATACTTTTCAATTTATTTGAAATTTATGAAGGTAAAGATGGAGTTGTGTTTGATTATATTTTTTTTTAGAGGAGACACTACACCAAAAATGATTTTTAGCAACAATTAACTAACCTCAATAGCTTAATTGCCGCTAAATATGTTTTTAGTGACTATTAGTACTCATTGTAAATGTCCCTAAAGCCTATAGAGAGATTGAATCCAATGGAAATTAACTAATGCCAGTAAATGTTTTAACACTCTTTGTTAATGTACATATTTATTGCCACTATAAATTATTTTTGTTGTAGTAAAAGAAGAGTGCATTTGTCTCATGTTTGGATCACTTTTCCTTGTTGGATTTCCGCATTTCCTCTTCTCTAGAGCTATCAAAATAGGCTTAGCTCATGGGGCTGGCCCAACCCAACCCTCTATTTGGGTAAGGTTGGGGTGAGATTTTTCTAACCCATTTAAAATTAGGGCTTATAGGCCCGACCTAAGTAAACCCTTGGACCTTGAGGCTTTACTGAGGCCAGATCAGGGTTGGTCCATGGGTCAAAAATATTATTTAATTTGAATTAAAATAACTAAGTTTTAAGACGTAATTGTTCTTTAGGTTATAAATTATTATTTTTCAAATTTCTGCCACTTATTTATTTGTCAAAAACGATTATTATATTTTGTTTAATATTTTTTTTGTAGATTTTTATCTAAAATGATTGAAACAATATCATTGTTTTTCACATTTGATTTGAAAATCTTCTCATTTTTCTGATGTTATGTATTTTAGATATGGAATTGTAATTTGAATCACCACTAATAATATGTATAAAGTACGTTATGATTAAAATTATTATGTACTTTCATATAATTTTGTTAGAGATGTTAAAATTTTAGTATAGTGACAAAATTTTATGTTTGAATTTAGAATGAAAAGAAAATATTTTTTGTAAGAAAATGAAAAAAAGGACTAGCTCACAACCCTTCTAGGGTTGGGCTAGGTTGTCCATTTCAAGGCCCTTTCAAATGAAGGGCCTCCCCGCCTAGCCCTTCAAATTCGTTGTCCCTGAGACTTGGGATGAGTGGGGCTGGGCTGACCCGTTTTGACAACTTACATGAGAAAGATGCTGACATTTGTAGAAGATTCTAGAGAAATGTAGAAATTTTGGTAGACCATAGAATATCATTGATTTGCATGGAAGGTCCTTGGAATAATCTAGACATGTCGAGTATTCTTGAAAGAGGAATTATTTGTGATTGTCAAGCCTTGTGAACCGTATATTGTAAAACTATTTCGTTGGGCTGATTTCTATGCAGGTTGTAGTTGAGGCGGTTTGGTTGGAATGTAAGGAGTACTCGTATTCTTGCTTAGTTTTTCCTTGTTGAGTAAGTTGCTTGTTGAGTATTGTGTTGTTTGGTACTCATTCCTTGCTTCTACACTTGTGTAGTTTCCGAGCCCGGACTCGTGTGATCTTTCTCCTTCATCTATTTTCGAGGCTTTCAGAAGACATTGAGAGGTAGTTGCTTGTAATTCCGACGGACCCTCTTGTTCCTCGCATGTTTTGTTCTATTCAAAAAAATAAAGACATTGAGACTTGTAATTATCTTTCAATTTCGTATTTTATACATTAGAGTGTTGTACACGTGACAATCAGGTTTTGAGGGTATTTTAGAATGACTAAGTTTTCCATTCTTATGCTATATTGTTTTTCTTTACGCATTTCTTTAGTATTGTTGAGTTTGAGGCTGGCTTATCTTGGTAGGATTAAAAAAGTGTCATCACGTCCATTTTTAGGTCGTAACATTATTGCAAAAGTAATTGTTCAAGCTTGCTTTACCAATCCATATTTATGAAAAACGCACTTCTTCCACAAAACCACTGTTTTATTGTCCAAACTCAAAAACCAACTCTTTCTCCAAACGACAACACCTTATTTAATAGTTTTTGAAATTCATTATGACTTCCATAAAATGGTAACAATGCTTGGATAAATAAGGTAAAAAGTTAAATGTATTATCACGGCCAAAGGGTAATTTAGATATTTCTTAAGAAAAATAACTCATCTTTGACCCATTTTGAATTTTTAAACCCCAAATGCAACAGTTTCCCACTTCCTCTTTTTTTTTCTTTTTTCTTATTTGCTTATTAGACTCGTAAATTAAAATGTTATAATTTTACATAATATTTCTTGCTTTATTTACATTTATTTATGATTATTATTTTCCCTTTTTTGATATCAAATTCATGGTGAACTTGAAGAAATAATAATTATTATTATACTTTTTTTGTCATATGTTTCTAAAGTCTTTATATCAAATTCATAACAATACATTTTTTGTCATATGTATGTAAGGTCTTGATATCAAATCGATAACAATACCTTTTTTGTCATATGTTTTTAAGGTCTTGATATCAAATTCATGGTGAACTTGAAGAAATAATTATTATTGTACCTTTTTTGTCATATGTCTCTAAGATCTTGATATCAAATTCATAACAATAATTGAATTGTAATTTGAATCACTATTAATATTATATATAAAGTATGTTATGATTGAAATTATTATGTACTTTGATGTAATTATGTTAGACATGTTAAATATTTAAAATATTGAAAAAAATTTAAGTTTTAATTAAGATAGAAAGAAAAATATTATAAGAAAATGAAAAAAAGGCTAGCCCACAACCCTTCTAGGGTTGGGCTGGGTTGGCATTTCAAGACCCTTTCAAATGAAGGCCGGCTCACCCTAACTCTTCAAATTTCTTAGCCCACAAGGCTTGGGCTGGATGGGGCTGAGTTGGGCTGACCGATTTTGACAACTCTAATGAGAAAGATGCCGATGCTTGTAAGACCCTTGAAATATTTTAAACGTGACGAATATTCTAGAAAAAGGACTAATTTATAAATACGTAGGGACTTATATAATAATAATTATTTTCATATCAGTCCTCGCGGAGTAGTATAAATAAGGAGCTTTACCACTAAAGGCATCAAACAAATACCAATTTTCCTTTCAAGCATCCTCTTCCTCCACTCCCCTCCCCCCTCCTCCTCCTCCTTAAAATAAATAAAAATGCAAGAACAAAATGAGTTACATGGTGTATGGAAGTACCAATGCATCATTTGTAATCAACTCTTTTCTTCGAGCCAATCCATAGCTGGCCATACAAAGATTCACTATAAGGATGGTTGGGTTAAAGGAACCCACCAAAAAAAGGTTTTTGTCCCATTTCCTAATTATCAACAACCACAAAGTTCTACTACTATTGATTCATCATCAACTCACCAACAACAACAAATCTTTTCTACCAGTGTAAATGACATTGATTCATCAAGTTCTCAACAATTGGGTCTGTCTCCAGTACCAACCCCTCCTAAGCAAGATCTGAGGCTTCGTGATATGAAGACTCTAGCGAGACTCAGGGGTCGTCTCACCAAAGAGGAGGATAGAGTTGTTTTACTTCTTCTTGATCTTGCTAAGAAATAGATTACTCATTAATTCAATGTATTTTAATTTGCGTCATTTTTGTAATTCCTTTCAACGCTGAAATAATTCATGTCTTTTTCCTTCTTAAGTTTTAATCTTTTGCTTAGATAGATATATTTTATGATTAGATTTATAGTCACTTATGGAGATATGTAAGAGGTGGATAGAGAGGGGAAAACCCTAGTTTTTTTTTAACCTTTATACCCCTCCTCAAAATTTCTCAGATGTCATTTGATTTTCAAAACTTGGGATTCCATCACCAATCCCATCTTTTATATATGATATAATCAAAAGACTATGATATGAAAATAATACTAACCTTAGCTAATATCTCTGATCAAATACAGGATTTATAAATGTAATATTAAAAATCAATACAAGGAGATGAACTTTATAATCACTTACAAAGTGAAACTAACATTTTCAGACGTCTTATGTGAAAAAATGAAAACCTCTAATAAAAAAAGACATAAAACATAAAAAAAATTAAGTTTGTAAAGGAGTATAAACTAAATGTAATATCTATAATGAGATAATCCTTGTTCTTTAGAGGCTTTTTTTTTTTCATATCTTATTCTAAAGAATAATCATTTCTTTTTAAAATATTTGATTAATGTGATCCTCAAAAGAACCTAAACTCTAATACAACTTTATTAGAGTGAAATCTTAAAATTTAGAAAAAGGAATCAACTAAACCTATTAGTAACATAGACTCATGAGATATTACTCGACTGAGGATTTTGTTAGTGGTGGACCTCGATTGAAAGGAAATGAGTGATGGTCAAGGACTATGCTTTGATGAATATACATGGTGGCGAAGAGGATCCATTAAGAGCTGAATGAAATGGTTCAGCGATGTATTTTGTCTTTTTGAAGTCAGTGAAGAAAAATGTAAGTGTGTGTGCAGGATTACTAGAAAAATGCGTGTGTATGCAAGAATATGAAGAAAAATGTTATTGTGTAGAGTGTGTCAAGTCATCATAAGGGTGCGAATAAAAAAATGATTGTGTACATGGTGTATCAGTTCATAATGAAGGTGTATATGAAAAATGTGATTGTGTGTAGAATGTATTAGGTCATTATGAGGGTGTATATGAAAAATGTGACTGTGTGTAGGGTGTGTCAGGTCATTATGAGGGTGTATATTGTAACGGACAGAAAAACAACTGTGATGGAATCTTCCCAAGCAAAAGCGACAAAAAATTATTGGTACTCTTTTTTATTTTTTAAATAGAGTAAATAAATAACAAAAAATACTACTGGTTAACAAGTTAATTAATCTTAACTAAGAAAAATAAAATATAATTAACAAAATACTAATTTAAAAGAAAATTTTTTTTGTGAAATATTTCTTCTTTCAAATAAAGAAATAAAAAATATATGTACATCCTAAAGAAACGTCTTCTTTTTGTGTGATATCCAATTTTCCAATAAAACCTATTAAAATGAAAAAGAAGGTTAACATACTAAGATTAAATTCAACCATAAAATGTAATGCTAAAATAGTATTTAGAAAAATATATGAAAGACGAACAAAAATCATATTTCTTGAAAGCAATAAGATCTAGTAAATACTAGTAATCAAATCAGGTTATTAAGTTTTAGGAAAAATGATTTTAAAAAAAGTACCCCAACTTAGATGACATAAATTTAGATAAATAAGAATATTTCAAATTTTTTGGTAATAATGCTTGGCCAAACAAGGTAAAAGATAAATATATTTATTTTGGTCAATGGGTAATTTTTTGATATTTCTTAAAATTAAAAAAAAAAAACAAAAACCTCAGCTTTGACCTGTTTTGAATTTTGAAACCCTAAATGCAATATTTTTCCTCTTCCTTTTTTTCTTCTTCTTATTTTGGTATTAGAGTCATAAATTAAAATGTTAAAATCTAACATCAAATTTCTTGCTTTTTTTATATTATTATTTTTCTTTTTTCGTAAGGAAGTTTAGCTTTATATTATCTTCACATCAAGCTAGTAACCATATTATCTTCTCTCTTTTCTTTTTTTACATAGAAAAATAACATTCAATTTCACTAATTTCCTATTCTTATTCTCTAAGACATCAATTCAAATGGAACTATAGAATAAGAAATGTCAAATAAGCATATGACCAAATGCACACAGAAACAATCTTCAAAAGTTATAAATTGAATTTTGTATCCCATTTACAACTTGTGACTAGTTATTCTTATAAATTGAATTAAAAAAATTGTTATGCATCTATAAATAGTCATCTATTTCTATTAAAGAATTAGGGGAATTTGCTATTATGTTTAACTAAGATAAGAGGAATGACATGTGTAGAAACACAGGTCGGACACATTCCACTTGGCTGCTTTTTTTTGTTAATGAATTTTTTTCCTCTTTTGTTTATTAGACTCATTAATTCAAAGATAAGAATATGACATCAAATTGCTGCTTTATTCACGTTTAGGATTATTATTTTTCTTCTTCTGAAAGGAAGTTTAGTCTTATTTAATTTGTACATCAAGCTAGTAATCATGTCATCGTCTCTCTTTTTCTTTTCTTTTTACCATCGGAACATAGCATTGAAATTTACTAATTTCTTATATTGATCCCCTAAGAGCACGGAACAATCATTGCTAAATAAGTACAAGACCAAATGCATGAAAAAATGACCTTAAAAAGTTATAAATTAATTTTTTTTATCCCATTTGTGACTTGTGAGTAATTATTCTTATAAGTTTGAATTAAAAAAATTATTTTTAATGTAGAATTATGTCATCCAATTCAGGAGAATTTTTTTACCATCTTTCCTAGATTTAATAACCTTATTCGATGACTAGGATTTACAAGATTTTGTTGCTTTCAATATAATCTTATTGGATTATAGTTAAATAACAATACTTATATTTTAAAATTCTTTAATTTTTTGCTTAAGAAACCATGACAGAATTAAACAAGTCATATAACTATTTTCATTTTATTAATGCTTTATATTTTAAAAAGGAGTGTTTCAGTTTCTCCTCACTAATGATGTATGCCTTTATTTTTATTTTTTATACGTAACGATGAATTTTATAAATGGATTATCTAACAAGGGAATCGACAACATTTATATTATATATAGTTGTGCAATATCTCACTTGTCCTTCCGTTGGATACTCAGGCCTCATTTGTTTCCATTAAGATTAAGACGTCTGAATATGAATACACATCTGAATATTAAGATGTGTATTAAGATCTGTTAAAATCGTTCAACATCAACCTATTTTTTCTAGTCTGACTAAGTCTTGGCAGTAGTTATATTCTAGTTAGTTGTTACTTTGTTATTTTGTTAGCACGTAATGTTTTTCCTAGTTTGTAGTATTGCAGATTTCTTTTCCTAGAGTTTAGGGAAATTGGTTTACTTAAATTAAGTAGTTGTTTAGTGGGGTTAGGATTCCTAAAATTTTGTAAGCCTATATTACCTTCTCAGCGTATTGAATAAAGTAAGCAACTTTTCCTTGCAAACTGTTTTCAGTTTCTGTTTCTTCCTTTCTTTCCCTGTTATTTCTGTGTTGATTACTGAGCTTTCCATCGTGTTAAGTTCGACATTTGGTATCAGAGCCAGCACAATGAATGACCTTCAAGTAGGGGTGCGCATCGGTCGGTTCGGTTCGGTTTTAGGTGTTATTGGTTCAGTTTATCGGTTTTCGGTTTGTAAATACTTCAAACCGATAACCAAACCAATAACATATTTCTTATCGGTTTTTGGTTAATCGGTTTATGGTACTTAACGGTTCGGTTTTTGGTTTAACCAATAAGAAAATACTCATATATATTATATACACGATAAGAAAATTTTCAAATAAACCATATGATTTTTCCAGCATTTGGCATGAAAGTAATAATCATAAAAGTAACAATCATTTTTCTTGCAAGTTTAGACACTAGACACATTCAAAGGAAAAAGTGTGAAAGTAACAATCGTTTAACCATTAACAATAAGACTAGTAAATTTAGTATAGTCTTATTGGGTTATCGGTTTAACCATTAACAAAAATTATAAAACTGGAAACCGAACCAATAACCCAATAAATTTTTTTGCAAAACCGTTTAAAAACCGTTAGCCCAGTAACCCAATATCAATAAACCAATAGTGTTTTTTTCGGTTCGGTTTATTGGTTAAATTGGTTTTTGCACACCCCTACCTTCAAGTAGTTGGCGGAATCAAAAAGCTCAATAACTAGAATTATAATACATGGGCAACATGTATAATGTCTTATATGCAAGGTCAATATCTTTAGGAAGTTGTCAACGGAAGCGAAGTTCAACAACCAGAGGAAGAGGATGCAAATGGAACATTGCTGAAGTGGAAGATCAAAGCAGGAAAAACAATGTTTGCGCTCAAAACAACAATTGATGAAGATGTGTTGGAGCATATTCGTGATGCTAAAACGCCAAAAGAAGTGTGGGACACAGTTGCTGCACTTTTCTCAAAGAAGAATGATGCAAGGCTGCAACTTTTGGAGAACGAACTATTATCAACAGAGCAACGTGATATGAAAATTGCCCAGTACTTCCACAAAGTCAAAAGGACATGCTGTGAAATTTCAGATTTGGATTCAACGGCACCAATTGGGGAAACCAGAGTAAAAATAATTATTATCTATGGTTTGAGACCTGAATACAGAGGTTTCGTTGCTGCTTTACAGGGATGGCCAAATCAGCCATCACTCTTGTTGAATTTGAAAATCTGCTTGCTGGCTAGGAAGCAATGGCGAAGCAAATGGCAGGACCCTCGGTGAAGAATGAGTAAGAAGCACTCTACACCAACAAAAGCAAGAACATCAAGCATCATGCTAGTGGTGGATATAAGAAGAAAAATTCTTATGAAGATGGAAATTTTCGCTCAAGAGGAGTTTCGAAGAATCTCAGGATGACAAAAGATTTGATGAAAAGTGTTACAATAATGGGAAGAAAGGTCATATGGAAAATGATTGTTGGTTCAAGAAACAGTCCGTCGAAAGTAACACAACTACCTCAAATTCCAACGAGAAAAGTGAAGATATTTGGGATGCAGAAGCATTTTTTGCTACAGAAGGGGAGGATTTAGCACTTGCATCAAGTATATCTGAATAAATTGATCATAAGAACGACTAGATCGTTGATTCGGGTTGTGCAAATCAAATGACAAGTGATAAACAAAAGTTGCAGGATCCATCAGTATACAAGGGTAGTCGTGTTGTGGTGACGACTAATAATTCAAGGCTACCAATAGCCCATATTGGTAAGACGACAGTCTCTCTTCAACAATGGATCAATCAAATATCATTTCAGAATGTTTATCATGTTCCAGGTATGAGGAAAAACTTGCTTTCAGTGTCACAATTAATAACATCTAGAAACTATGTCTTGTTTGGTCCTGATGATGTGAGGATTTATCAAGGTCTCAGGAACTTAGAAAATCCAATTATGAAGAGGCGTAGGTTAGAGTCCGTTTATGTGATATATGTCTGTAGAGTCTGCATATGTAGAAAAGACAAAAAATAATGAGACTGTTGATTTGTAGCATATGAGATTGGGTAATGTCAGTTATTCCAAGCTAAGTGTTATGATGAAGAAGTCAATGATCAAGGGTCTTCCTCAACCTGAAGTAAGAGCAGACATCGTTTGTTCAGGATGCCAATTCGGTAAAGCTCACCAGTTGTCGTTTGTAGAGTCCAAATTTAAAGCTGATGAATCACTACAACTAGTTCATTCTGTTGTGTTTGGACCATTCAAGCAATCATCAATTGGTGGAATGAAGTACATGGTGACCTTTATTGATGATTTCTCTAGGTATATTTGGGTTTTCTTTATGAAAGAAAAATCTGATTCTTTTTCTAAGTTTAAAGTGTTTAAGGAAACAGTTGAGGGAGAACTGAGCAAGAAAATTTGTTGTTTAAGAACAGATAACGGAGGGAAATACAACTGAGTTGAGTTCTCTCAATACCTAAGGGAATGCGGAATTCGCCATTAATATACTTGTGCCTACACGCCACAAAAAAATGGCATTGCAGTGAGGAAGAATAGGCATTTAGCAGAAATATGCCGCACTATGTTACATGCCAAGAATGTCCCAGGAAGATTTTGGGTAGAAGCAATGAGGACTGCATCATATGTCATCAACAGACTTCCTCAGCAAGGGTTAGGTTTTCTTTCACCTTTTGAGAAGTTGTGGAATATGAAAGCTAATGTTAGTTATTTGTGAGTATTTGGATGTGTATGCTATGTTTTATACCTGATCAGTTACGTAGCAAATTAGACAAGAAAGATGTTAAATGCATTTTTATAGGCTATGATAATCAAAGAAAAGGGTGGAAATATAGTGACCCTACAACTGGAAGGTGCTAGACATCAAGACATGTTGTATTTGATGAAACCTTTTCATGGTGGTCTGCGGAAAAAGAGCTATTACCAGACCAAATTGATCTGAAAAATAAGTTACAAATTACTTATTTGCGATCAAGTAAAGACGACGATGTTGAACAAGGCGCAACTCGTAGTTTTGAGCAATCAATTGTTCACCAGCCAACATTTGAATGCAGTGAAACAAATGTAGGAGAAGTACCAACTGTTCCACAATTCGAGACGAGAAGGTCAGAACGGGTTCAGAGGCAAAACTCCAAATATGCCAATACAACAATAATAGAAGACGAATCTGGAAAAGAACCTGAAAGCTTTGAAGAAGCAGCTCAAAACTTAGCAAAGCAATGGAGTAAGAGATTGTCGCATTAGAACAAAATCAAACTTGGAAACTAGTACCGAAGCCAAAAGATGTGAAACCTATATCATGTAGATGGGTTTATAAAATAAAATGTTGTACAGATGGGTTGATTGAGAGGCATAAAGATCATTTGGTAGCTTGGGGATTTACTCAAGAATATGGTTTGGATTATGATGAAACCTTTAGTCCAGTGGCAAAGTTTACAACTGTGCGAGTCTTACTAGCCCTTGCTGCTAGCAAGGATTGGAATTTATGGCAGATGGATGTTAAAAATGCATTTTTACATGGAGAGCTGGATTGGGAGATTTACATGGCTCAACCAATGGGTTTCCAGAATCAAAAGCACCTTGGGTATGTTTGTAAGTTGTGGAAGGCGCTCTATGGATTGAAGCAATCACCAAGGGCCTGGTACGGTAAAATTGCTGAATTTTTAACTCAAAGTGGCTATTTTATTACATCTGCAGATTCAAGTTTGTTTGTGAAAGTCGATGGAGGAAAGCTATCCATAGTACTAGTATATGTCGATGATTTGATTATAACTGGTGATAATGAAGAAGAAATTGTTCAAAAGAAGGAAAATTTATCTGTGCGATTTCATATGAAAGAACTTGGACAGCTTAATCATTTTCTTGGTTTGGAGGTTGATTGTACTCAAGAAGGAATTTTTCTTCATCAACAAAAGTATTCCAGAGACTTGTTGAAGAAATTTGGAATGCTGGAGTGCAAGCCAATTGCAACTCCAATTGAATCAAATGCCAAGATGTGTGCACATGGAAGAAAATATTTAGAAGAAGTGACGATGTATCGACAATTGGTAGGTAGTCTGATTTATCTAACTCAGACTAGGCCTAATATTTCTTTTGTAGTTGGTGTGATGAGTCGCTACATGCACAAGCCAAAGAAGCGCCATATGGAGGTTGTTCGGCGAATTCTAAGATATGTGAAAAGTACAATTGGTTATGGCCTCGTGTCTAAGAAAGGTGAAGAATGCAAGTTGGTTGGTTACTGTGACTCGGACTATGCAGGAGACCATGACACTTATCACTCAACTACTGGTTTAGTGTTTAAGCTTGGAGCTGGAGCAATTTCTTGGTGCAGCAAAAGGCATCCAACAATGTCGCTATCAACAACAGAAGCAGAGTATTGGGCAGCAGCAGTCGCAACTCAAGAAAGTATATGTCTTATGCAGTTGATGAAGGATTTACACCAACTAGTTGGCTATGTAGTTTCTCTGTACTGTGATAATCAGTTGGCGATTAGTTTGGCTGAAAATCTTGTTTTTCTTGCAAGGACGAAGCATGTGGAAATACATTACCATTTCATCAGGGAAAAGGTATTACAAGGAGAGACTGACCTGGAGCATATTAACACAGATAAACAAATTGCAGACTTGTTCACAAAAGGCTTAAGTGTCAATAAGTTTGAAAGTTTCTGTCAGCAACTAGGCATGGCTAAGACGACACCTGATGTCTAAAGGAGGTGTTAAAATCGTTCAACATCAACCTATTTTTTCTAGTCTGACTAAGTCTTGGCAGTAGCTGTATTCTAGTTAGTTGTTACTTTGTTATTTTGTTAGCACATAATGCTTTTCCTAGTTTGTAGTATTGCAGATTTCTTTTCCTAGAGTTTAGGGAAATTGGTTTACTAAAATGAAGTAGTTGTTTAGTGGGGTTAGGATTCCTAAAATTTTGTAAGCCTATATTACCTTCTCAGCGTATTGAATAAAGTAAGCAACTTTTCCTTGCAAACTGTTTTCAGTTTCTGACACTTCCTTTCTTTCCCTGTTATTTCTGGTTGATTACTGAGCTTTCCATCGTGTTAAGTTCGATAAGATCTAGTTGTATAAATATGAATATACATTTGAATACTAAGATGTTGTCTTTGAATCTGAACACTGAATTATTAGAACTGTTTGTTTTCAATATCTGAATGTACATATGAAATTAAACGCTATATCCATAAAATATTATAAAAAACTCATTTTAGTAAAATTGATTTTTTAAATAGAAAATAATATTTTGAATATTTTTATTGTAACAAGGTAATATGATTTATCTTTTAAGAATTTAACATTAAGTTACATCATTAATATGGCAATTCTTTGCACTCAAAAACTTTGAGAATCTAATATAATGCAATGTAAAATAGTTTATATAGAGTAGTAATATATTGTTTATCAAAACATTTTATTTTATAATAGATATTTGTCATTTTTATCCATCAAATAATTAATACTTTCTTATATATATTCTGGAACCGTGCTAAATATTATACCATGGGAGTGCTTATCAATTCATATATATTGATTAATTTATGAAAGTAAAAGCCGTATATTCAGTTAATAAGAATAAAATAAATTATAACGGTAAGCATGTAATTAACATTAATTAAATAAGAAAACAAAGTGACTTTTATGACTTGTTGTGATGTAGTTGAATTAAGATGGGAGTCTTATTTTTGAGTATGAATGGTGTTAAGACTGTGTTACAGATCTGATTCATTCAGATCTATACCCATTAAACAACTTATAAGAAAATAAAACAAATAAACTTAATGAATTGAATTTGAATAATTAAGATTCAGTTCTAAAAAACAAACACACTTAATGAGGCGAATCTGAATGATTAAGATTCATACCCCCATTAAGTGCAAACAAATAAGGCTTCAGTTGGCTCATACTTCTCATATCATAATAAAAAATTAGGGAAGTTCTTTTCTTTTCCTCCTAAGAAGTGGTGGTTAGACCATATATATTGTATGCATTAGGTAGAGTGTGGGTTAGTTAAGAACTCTCACACTCGGAAAATAAAAATGGCGGAGATGAGGATGTGGGGTATACTAGCTAAGAGAGTAAGATTAAAATTAAAGAAATCAGTTCTTGGAATCTCGATTGAATTTTTCTTGAAAATTCTAAGGTTATGGTGTAGAATTTTCATTAATAATGAGGATTGAAATACTTAGAATTTCATTAGAGAAACTTACCTTGGAGATGGAGGATGAAGAGAAGAGAGGATATCAACCCTAGGCTTCAAAGGATATCAAAATAATGAAATTTTCGGATGAAAATGACTTAAATTGATAGTCTCATCGAAATACACAATATGAAGTGTGAATCACACATGTTTCCGGTAAGTTGGTAAGCTCGTTATCTTTTTAATAAAATTGCCATAACTTTGTACTCCAAAATTGAATTAACGAGCAGTTGGATAGGTTATAGACCACGTATTTCTTCAAATTCTAGGAGATATAACTATTTGAAGTTGATCCAAGTAAAAACTTATAACAAACTCAATTGGTAAAGAAGCTTTCAACTCAACTTTGTGCTAGAGCATTTTTCTGACCTTATTACATCTCTGCTAATCTCTTCCCACATTAAAAAATTGACCTTAATACCTCCATACAATTAGAAATCGTCGGGTTTGGGTCTATACACACACAAAGAATGGTTTAGATCTTAGGTTGAAAATTTGTGGGGTGTTACATGAATCCCCCACATTACAATAAAATAACTTTTAGCAGTAATAAATATGCACATTAACAAAGAGGGCTAAAGTCTTTACCGGCATTAGGGGCATTTACAAAGAGTGCTAATTGTCACTAAAAAAAACATATTTTGACGACAGTTAAGCTATTGACATTAATTATAAAATTTCACCTCAAAAGTATATTTTCAGCTTCAAATGTTCTAATATTTAAAACTTGACACCTAATTTTAAATTTTGGAAAAAGAAAAAAAGAAACTCATATTTATTACAAAAGTAATTGTTCAAGCTTGCTTTACCAATCCATATGTATAAAAAAACGCACGTCTTCCATAAAACCACTTCTTTCTTGTCCAAACCCAAAAACCCACACCTGATTTAATAGATTTTGAAATTCTTTATGTACAAATTAAATTTTAACTTCGAATCAACCTCTATGAAAATTAATATTTTAAGTTTGGTTTCTAAACACCAATTAAAAGAAACAAAAATTGTTCTAAAGATAAAGGTAATTTAGATTCAAAATGTGTTGATTGTCTCTAAAGATCATATTTTGTGTAGTGCAATCAAAAGTTTTTCTATCCATCCGATTACCACCCCACACTTTTCCGTCACTTAGGTAATCTCAAGCCTACCTCAATAGTGTTAGCCAGATATGATTTTATAATCCCCATCCGAGGAATCCGAGAGTGGAGGGGCCTCGCAAACTTCCTAGCCGTGCACGGTTAATTTTTGATCCATTATAGAAGGCCTTGATCCCTCCGCAACCTTGTGGTCTTCCACGGTATATATAGTTACAATTAACCATAGCAACATCTGACAAAACAAGTGACACACAACCTCCTTGTGGTTGTATGACAAACATTTATAATCAACTGCAACAACAGGTTGATTGGAAATATACAACATGCAACTACAAAGAAGTAGTTGAGTCATTTGTTAACATGTTGTTGTTGTGGTTAATTCTAACTATACCGCGGATGACCACGAGAACGGGGAGGCACCAAGGCATTCCATGATGCGTTAAAAAACAATTGTGGATGGCTTGGAACTTGCCCTTAACCTGCTAGTGTCACGCCCCGAGCCTACGCCCTGGACGTGGCCGGCATTCGAGAATCATTGTTGGCCCTAAGCGAACCCTTGGCCTGGCTTACTTACTCAGCAGAATACCTTACTCAAGATAAATACTTTTAAAACAAGTAAACTGAACTGCTCAAAATATAACTTAGAATGTATTATAATAACATTCACTGCCAAAGTGGCAACCCAAGTCTCAACTTAACTGAAAAGTAAAAGTAAAGACTCATGAACTAACATCACTAACTCTGTCCATGAAGCCTCTAAACAACTGAGATGGAAGTCGGGACAAGACCCACGAAATCCTAATGAACTAAAATACTGAAAGCAATAAAAGGATCCTCTGGAAAGCTAGGAGGCTCACCAACTGACTCTGAGTGCTCAACTGGATCAACAAGGCGCTGGATGCTGATCTTGGTTACCTGCGTCTGCATTATAATAAGATGCAGGCCAACTGGCATCAGTACATTGAATGTACGAGTATGCAAGTTGGAATGCTAAACATAACTTCAGCTTGAAAAGAATATGAAAGAAACACTTACATTGACTTTACTCAACTGTTGAATAACTTAACTCAATATAAAGCAATAAAACACATGCATATAGAAAGCCTTTAAAACAGTAGAAAACAACTTAGTTCGTTAAAGAAAATGCAATAACAAACTCAACTTTATTCATATAATAAAGAAATATAGTTTCTGTGGGAATTTCTCTAACCGACAACCATCACTATAAGCCTAAGTGGTGATACAACGTCTTGCCCACACTGCCAGAACTGTCCTATACTTTGTTGTCATATAGAACACTTAACTTAGTGGATCCACTAGTCTATGCTAAAAGCATCTTAAGGAGTCGTCTAAAAAGTTTGATCCTTTACTACCCATGATGGCTACATGGTTTATGGAGACGTGAGTTATCTGAACTCAAGCTCGTCCCCATATTGGTGCTCAATACTACTCCTAAAATATACTTTAGCTCATATGTTTGTAAAAACAAAACTCTTTCTTTGGTTTGAGATAATTACTCAAAAAACTTAGCTTAAAAAGCTCTCTTGGAAATCCCAGTTTCCTTCTTGCTCAAATGTGAAACATTTTAACTCTTGGGAATACTTAGTTCCCGAATAATCTTTGAAGAATGAACTTTACTCTTACTCTTTACTGAATACTAGCTCAAAGGCTCTTTTGGAAATCTCAGTTTCCTTTCTTGTTTAAATGTAAAAACATTTACTCTTTGGGAATACATAGTCCCGATATACTCTTTTGAAGAAATGAACTTCAAACTTTACTCTTTACTCAACTAAAAACTCAAGTCTTAAAACAAAGTTAAAACATTTGTAAAAGACTTTTGGAAAACTTTATGAATTTCTCTTAACTTGACTCCTAACTTTTCTTGAATTGAATTATTGATTCAAGGATTATGATTTGTGATAGGAAAGATCTCATGATGTTTAGGAATGAATT
>NW_006239327.1:189269-194952 GCF_000226075.1 Solanum tuberosum | reverse complement strand
AACTCTTGGGAATACTTAGTTCCCTTATAACTTTTGGAGAAATGAACTCAACTATTTACCCTTTGCTTAACTTAAAACTCAAGTCTTAAAACAAAGTTAAAACATTTGTAAAAGACTTTTGGAGGACTCTATGAACTTCTCTTGACTTGACTCTTAACTTTCCTTGAATTAAATTTATGGATTCAAGGATTGTGATTTGTGATAGGAAAGATCTCATGATGTTTAGGAATGATTTTAGATAGCTAAACATGAGAAAATATAAAAAAAATCAATGTCTGAGGATAGGTCCGCGACGCGGAGGTGTATTTAAATTTTGGTCGCGAAAATACTTTTTGAGGCAGAACGGTCCGTGACCGCTCCGCGCGCGAGGATGAGTTTTTCGAAACTGTGGGGCGGGTCCGTGACGCGGCCTGGGACACCAGATTTGCCCGACTTTTTCCTTCTTTCGTTTTCCAGTCCCAATTCACCCAAACTCAACTATTCTTCTCAACTTTTCTTTAGATTCAGATACCCAACATGTATACACAGAATATAACTCAAACGACTCAAGGAAACAACATTTTAACCTCAAGGAACTCCTCAATCTCAACCTAACTAAAGAACGAAGGTCTATTTCAAGATCTCCTTTCAAGATTCATCAACTTTCAACTTTCTAGAACAAACTTCGCTAAAATAAACATGATTGGCGCGTGGGTGAATGAACCCAAAAACGACGAACTTTGCTCTTTCTCCTCTTTTCTCCTCTTGCATTCTTTCTCCAAAAACCCTAGCGTAAATCTCTAAATGCCTTAACTGAACCAATTCAGTTTTTACCCTTAATTATTTTCACCAAAAACGAATTAAAATAATAGGGTATGGAAAAGACCAAAACACCCTTTAAAAATTCGGATTGGACATTTCCTTATTTGAACAACCCAACTTCCAAAGGGCATATCTCACCCATACAAACTCGGAATCGTGTAAACTTGGTGGCGTTGGAAAGATTATTCCAAGAGATTTCCAACCATACCTGGAAGTACACCTAACTCATATTGAGCTAGGATTTATGTCCATTTGAAGTTGACCAAAAACTCAAACTTAACCAATTTTCTAGATTTTTATTATTTCCAAAAATCACTCTTTCTAATTCTAGCTCTTTCTAGTTCTTTCAATTTGCGAGATGTTACAGCTAGATTCCTCAACAGGGATGATAAAGTGTCTCCGATAGGATAACGTGACTATTGAGATAGACTTGCGACTATCCAAAAGATGGTAGAGTGTGGGAAGGTAAGCAAATTGAAAGAAAAACTTGTGATATGATGCACATCTCATCCAAGTGCCTAAGTTATGTGTTTGCGTAGGTGCTCAGGGAGCCCTTGACTCAAGGTGAACAAGGAACACCTCACTGCAGGTTATGCATCTGTAGCATAAAATACCTACCGTCCTCTTGGTGAGCCATTCTTCTTATTGATGATGGCTGTATTTTGCATAAAGGAATTTTTTTAGAGAACAATGATATGAATTGGTGAGGAACTAAAAAAATGCTTATCGAAAAATAAAGGATCAGGAATTCCATTAAATGGTAATAAGGCTTGGATAAATAAGGAAAAAAATTAAATGTATTATTACGGTCAAAGGGTAATTTTAGATATTTCTTAAGAAAAATTACTCATCTTTGACCCATTTTGAATTTTAAATCCCAAATGCAACATTTTCCCTCTTCCTCTTTTTTTTTTTCTTATTTGCTTATTCGACTCATAATTAAAATGTTATAATTTAACATCAAATTTATTGCTTTATTCACATTTATTTATGATTATTATTTTTTCCTTTTTTGATATCAAATCCATGGTGAAGTTGAAGAAATCATTATTATTTTACCTTTTTTTGTCATATATCTCTAAGGTCTTGATATCAAATTCATAACAATACCTTTTTTATCATGTCTGTAAGGTCTTGATATCAAATTCATGGTGAACTTGAAGAAATAATTATTATTGTACCTTTTTTGTCATATTTCTCTAAGGTCTTGATATCAAATTCATAACAAGAAATGAATTGTAATTTGAATCACTATTAATCATATGTATAAAGTATGTTATGATTTAAATTATTATGTATTTTCATATAATTTTTTTAGACACGTTAAATATTTAAAATATTGACAAAATTTTAAGTTTTAATTAAGATAGAAAAAATAAAATTATAAGAAAATGAGAAGAAAAAAAAAGGCTAGCCCACAACCCTCCTAGGGTTGGGCTGGGTTGGTAATTTCAAGACCCTTTCAAATGAAGGGCCGACTCACTCTAGCGCTTCAAATTTCTTGGTCCACGAGGCTTGGGCTGGATGGGGCTGAGTTGGGCTGACCAGATTTGACAACTCTAATGAGAAAGATGTTGATGCTTGCAGAACATGCTGGAGTGGGAAGACTATTGAGTATCATAGATTTGCATGAAAGATCCTTGAAATATTTTAGACTTGTCGAATATTCTAGAAAGAGGACTTATTTATAAATATGTAGGGACTTATGTAATAATAATTATTTTAATATCAATCCTTAGGAAGTACTATAAATAAGGAGTCATTTACCACCAAAGGCATCAAACAAATACCAATTTCCCTTGCAAGCATCCTCCTCCTTAAAATAAATAAGCATGCAAGAACAAAACGAGTTACATGGTGTATGGAAGTACCAATGCATTATTTGTAATCAACTCTTTTCTTCAAGCCAAGCCATAGCAGGCCATACAAAGATTCACTATAAGGATGGTTGGGTTAAAGGAACCTACCAAAAAAAAGTTTTTGTCCCATTTTCTAATTATCAGCAACCACAAAGTTCTACTACTATTAACTCATCATCAACTCACCAGCAACAACAAGTCATTTCTACCAGAGTAACTGACATTGATTCACGAAATTCTCACCAATTGGGTCTGTCTCCAATACCAACCCCTCCTAGGCAAGATCAGAGGCTTCGTGATATGAAGACTCTAGCAAGACTCATGGGCCATCTCACCAAAGAGGAGGAAAGAGTTGTTTTGCTTCTTCAGAATAATGCTAAAAAATAGGTTTACTCATTAATTCAAATATAAATGTATTTTAATTTTCTCCATTTTTGTAATTCATTTCAACGCTTAAATAATTTATGTCTTTTTCCTTCTTTGGTTTCAATCTTTTGCTTAGATAGATATATTCTATGATTAGATTCATGATCACTTATAGAGATATAAAAGAGGTGGATAGAGAGGGGAAACTCTAGTTTTTTTTTCAACCTGTATACCCTTCCTCAAAATTTCTAATTAGATGTCATTTGATTTTTAAAAATTGGGATTCAATCACCAACCCCACCTTTTATATAAGATATCATCAAAAGATTTTGATATGAAAATAATAATAACCTTAGTTTAGACGTCCGATCAAATACGGGATTTATAAATGAAATATCAAAAATCAATATGAGGAAATGAACTGTATAATCACTTACAAATTGAAAATAACATTTTCAGATGTCTTATGCGAAAAAAATGAAAACCTCTAATAAAAAAAGGCATAAAAAAGTTTGTAAAGGGGTATAAACTAAATCTTATATTTATAATGAGATAACCTAGATAATCCTTGTTCTTTAGAGGATTTATTTTCATATCTTATTCTAAAGAATAATTATTCTTTTAAATATATTTGGTTAATGTGATTCTCAACCTGAACTCCAATACAACTCAATTAGAGTGAAATCTTAAAATTCATAAAAGGAATCAGCTAAACCTATTAGTAACAAGATATCATGAGATATTACTCCATTTATAGGATTTTGTAAGTGGTGGACCTCAATTGAAAGGAAATGAGTGATGGTCATGGATTGTTCTTAGATGACTATGGTGAGTATACATGGTGGAGAAGAGGATTAATTAAGAGCTGAATGAAAAGTTTCAGCGATGTATTGTGCTCCTTCTCCATCTCAGGTGCTCAAGGGAGAGTAATTGGTATAATGAAGAGTCCTTTTATCTTTTTCAAGTCAGTGAATAAAAATGTAAGTGAGTGTGCAGGAGTATGAGAAAAAAGTGTGTATGCAAGAGTATGAAGAAAAATGTGATTATGCAGATTGTGTCAAGTCATCATGAGGATGTGAATAAAAAATATGTGTATATGGTGTGTCAGGTCATCATGAGGGTGTATATGAAAAATGTGACTATGTAAACAATGTATCAGGTAATCATGAGGGTGGTGTATATGAAATGTGTGATTTTGTTTAGGGTGTGTTAGGTCATTATAAGGGTGTATATTGTAAGGGACAAAATATGAGGGTGTATATGAAAAATGTGACTGTGTGTAGGATGTGTTAGGTCATCATGAGGGTGGTGTATATGAAATGTGTGATTTTGTTTAGGGTGTGTTAGGTCATTATAAGGGTGTATATTGTAAGGGACAAAAAAAAACTGTGATGGAATCTTCCCCAAGCAAAAGCGACAAAAAATTATTGGCACTCTTTTTTATTTTTTAAAGCGAGTAAACAAATAACAAAATATACTATTGGTTAATTAGTTAACTAATCTTAACTAAGAAAAATAAAATATAATTAACAAAATACTAATTTAAAAGAAAAACATTTTTGTGAAGTTTTTCTTCTTTCAAATAAAATAATATATGTATATCCTAAATGTAACATCTCGCAATTTGAAATAGCTAGGAAGAAGCTAAGAACTGGAAATAGTCATTTTTTGGAATAACGAAATCTGGAAATTTGTTTAAGTTAGGAAAAGTTGAGTTGTGGCCAACTTCAAACGGCCATAACTTCTAGCTCAGGATGAGTTAGAGGTACTTCCAGATATGGTAGGAAAGATCTTGGAATGATCTTTTCAACGCCTCTGAGTTTGCGTGATTCCGAGTTTGTATGAGTAAGTTATACCCTTTGGAAGTTGGGCTGTTGGATTAAGGAAAGCCTAATCCGGATTTTGGAAGGGTAATTTAGTCTTTTCCCTACCTAATTATTCTAATTCGTTTTTAGGAGTTTAATTAGGGTAAAGTATAATTTTAGTCAGTTTTAGAAAAGTGAATTTCACGCTAGGGCTTGGAGAAAGAAGAAAAGAGGAGAAAGGAGAAGAACGTTCAAGATTCTTTCAAGATTCGTCGAGATTAGCTTGTGGATTTCGTCGGGGGTGATCCCTACAAGGTATGTGAGATCACATAGCATTGGGTTAATTCACCCACGCGCCAATCACGATTTATTTCAGCGAATTTAAGTTCTTGAAAGCTTAGAAATTGAGTTTGTTGAAATTCTATCAAATTCTTGATTCATTGAAATCGTTGAGGAGTTGTTTAATCCGAATCCGTGATTTTAGGTTTGATTTTGAGTAGAATTTGATGTACTTTGAGCATATAATCGATTCTAAGTGTTTGGGGAAAGAACCCATGGAGTTTAGAGGGTTTAGAGCTGGAAAACGAAGAAGAAATTTCGTCGGTCAAAATTTGGCAGTGCCTCCGCGTTGCGGAGCTAGTCCACAGTTTTGGGAAAAGTCGTTTCGCGTCGCGGAGCGGTCACAGACCGTTCTGCCTCAAAAGTTGTTTTCGAAACCAACAATTAAATGCTTCTCCGCGTCACGAACCCTCCCTCAAAAAGTGATTTCTTGATCTTTTCTCATGTTTAGCTACCTAAAATCATTCCTAAACATCATGAGTTCTTTCCAATCACAAATCACAATCCTTGAAT
>NW_006239327.1:184784-188676 GCF_000226075.1 Solanum tuberosum | reverse complement strand
TTAGCATAGACTAGTGGATCCACTTAATAGTTCAGGTTCTATACCCCCCAGCAAGGTATAGGACGACCCTGGCAGCGTGAGGCAAAACGTTGTATCATCATAATAGCTCTTACGTGATGGTTGTCGGTTAGAGAAACTCCCACATAAGTTATTGTAGTCTTATATACACAGTTTATTGTATTTTTACATACATTTCAGAGTGATATGTATCCTTGCATACACACAGAGTTGACATCATATTTTAAACAACTTTTCTTTATATTGCACTTGTGTTAAACTGCTTTATATTGAAATGAGTTCAGTTATGTTGAGTCGAGTTGATCCAGGTAAGTTCTTCAGATTCCTTTCAAGCATATGTTGTGTTTAGCATTCCAACTCGTATACTCGTACATTCAATGTACTGATGCCAGTTGACCTGCATCTTATTATGATGCATACACAGGTAACTAGGATCGATATCCAGCGCATTGTTGATCCATGAGCAGTTCAGAGTCTGTTGGTGAGCCCCATTGCATTCCAGAGGACTCATTTTATTGCTTTTAGTTTTATTGTTAGTTCATTAGGATGTCGTGGGCTTGTCCCGACATCCATCTCAGTTTTAGAGGCTTCATAGATAGACACTCAGTTCGTTCATTTGTCATTATCTTGTTATTGACTTATGTTCAGATTTGAGTTGCCATTTTGGCTAAGTTAAATGTTTATTTTTGAAAACATTATGAGTTCAGTTTGAGACAGTTGAGTTATTTAGCATTTGAATTCTTTTCTTAATGCTTTAAGTCCTCCGCTGAGTAAGTAAGTCAGGCCAAAGGTTCGCTTGGGGCCAGCAATGATTCTCGAGTGCCAACCACGTCCAGGATATAGGCTCGGGGCGTGACGCTAAAGAAACGTCTTCTTTTTGTGTGATTTCAGTTTTCAAATAAAATGTAAAAGAAAGTTAAAATAATAAGATTAATTCCAACTATATAATGTAATGCTAAAATAGTGTTTCAAAAAATAAATGAGAGATGGACAAAATCATATGTTTTGAAAGCAATAAGATCTAGTAAATACTAGTCATCAAATCAGCTTATTCAATTTAGGAAAAATTATTAAAAAAAGTACCCCCAAATTAGATGACATAAATTAAGATGAGCAAGAATATTTTGAAAAAAATTGGTAACAATGCTTGGCCAAACAAGGTAAAAAGATAAATATATTTATGGAGAAGGCCCTAAAATGTCCATCAACTATTTGAATTGGTACAAAACTATCCTCTGTCTACCTTTTGGCTTCCAAATGCCCCTGACGTCAACCTTTTGGCTCAGAAATACCCTTATTTCTAACGGTTTACACTCATAAGGTGGATGTGAGGTCAATATCGTACTAAATCACCTTGTTTAAGGGTATTTTAGATCCTTCTCTGTTAAAATAATTTATTTAATATCTCATAGGATTAAATTGATTTGGGGTTTCATAGTAAAATCACCCTCCCCCCCCCCCACCCTCCCTCTTCCACTTCCTCTCTCTTCCACTTTTTTTTAATATTGGATCTTAATTTTTTTTAACTAATGACAAAACAAGGCATAAAAAAGGAGAAAAATAACAAGGGCATTCATATAAAAATAATTAGTTCAATAGAAGATAATTTAATGGCATTTTGTCTCTTGTGTGTACCCAAAATTCAAAATAAACGAATAAAAGTAATCTTTACTCCTATTCCCATCCCTACCCCGCCAAGATAATAATATAAATTACAAGAATATGAACATGTAAGTTCATTTCAAGTTTGAGGCTCCGATATCCTAATTAAGAATAAAGGACTAAAAATAATAAAAAGAGAGAATGAACAAGACAGTTGGATAACTAATAGAAATTTTATATTAATAAAAATAATATTTTTTTAGATACACATTGAGATGCGAATTTTAGATGCATCCAAAGTTCTGAGTTGGATTATAATAAATTGGGTATTGATTTAAAATATGCCAATAGAAAGATATCATTAATTTAATTTTTTTTGGATATTATTTTAAAGCGTATCGAATCAAAATATGAATTATATGTGTTTTTATTATTTATTTGAGAAGAGTTTAAATTTGGACCAATCAGATTAGGAAACATAATAAACAATATTTAATGATTTTACTTTAGGGGAGCTGTTAAAAATAAGGACAAATTTAAGTCAAAGGGTTAATATTGAGGGTATTTTTGAGTCAAAAGGTGGAAGTCAGGGGTATTTGGGGGCTTATGGTGGATGGAGGATAGTTTTGTACCAATTCGAATAGTTGAGAGGCATTTTAGACCTTTCTGCGATATATTTATTATGGTCAATGGGTAATTTTGGATATCTCATAAAAAATTTTTAAAAAAACCCCTCAATTTTGACCTGTTTTGAATATTGAAACCCTAAATACAATAGTTTCCCTCTTCCTTTTTTCTCTTCGTATTTTCGTATTAGAGTCGTAAATTAAAATGTTAGAATCTAAGATCAGATTTCTTGTTTTATTTATATTATTATTTTTCTTTTTTTGAAAGGGTTAGATTTATATTATCTTACCATCAAGCTAGTAACCATATTATCTTCTCTCTTTTCCTTTTTTTACATAGGAAAATAACATTCAATTTCATTAATTTCTTATTCTTATCCTCTAAGAGCATCAATTCAAATGGAACTATAGAATAAGAAATGTCAAATAAGCAGATGACCATATGCACATAAAAACAACCTTAAAAAGTTATAAATTGAATTGTGTATCCTGCTTACAACTTGTGACTAGTTATTCTTATACATTGAATTAAAAAATTGTTATGCATCTATAGATAATCATATATTTCTATTAAAGAATTAGGGAAATTGCTATTATGTTTGATTAAGATAATGAGCAAACAACTCTGTCAGTTGAATAAGAAGAGGAATGACAGGTGCAAAAACACAGTTCACGCACCTGCAACAGCATGACCTACTGCAATTGGTAAAAAATTAACCACGGGCGGCCAGGCAAGTTATGAGACTCCTACACCATCACATTCCTCTACCATGGATGGTAAAGCATCATGGTCTAATTGATAACATTATAGGGGTACTTGTGTTTGTTCAACTGATAGTACAGAGCAATGAGGTCAGTGGATGGACATAAAAACTTCTAATGGGGCGCCCCTCTTATCCAAGTGTCCTGAGACATCTGATTACATTGGTGCCCAACAAGCCCTTGGCACAAGGTGAAAACCTCACGGCAAATTTTGCACACCAAATACCAGTAAGACTTTGTAGATCACTCGATGAGTCATTCTACTTATTGGTGGTTATTGCTGCATTTTTTGTTAATGCTTTTTGTAACATCCCGCATCTAGAAATAATTAGAATGTAGTTTAAATCTGGAAATTTTCGTTTTTGGAAAGTTCAAGGGAAATCTGGAAAATTGTAAGCAAGAAAAGTTGAGTTTTAGTCATTTTAAAATGATCATAACTCCTAGATCAGGATGATTTAGGAGTAGTTATAAATATGGTTGGAAAGATCTTGGAATGATCTTTCCAACGCTGCCAAGTTTACGCGATTCTGAGTTCGTATGAGTGAGATATGCCCTTTGGAAATTGGGCAGTTGGATTAAGGAAATGTCCAATCCGGATTTTAAAGGGTAGTTTGGTCTTTTCCTTACCCTTTTATTTTAATTCGTTTTTGGTAATTAATAAGGGGTCTAAACTGAATTAGATCAGTTTATACATTTACCCAATAGAGCTAGGGTTTTGGAGGAGGAACGCAAGAAAAGAGAAAGGAGGAAAAAGCTAGATTTGTTGTCGTCGTAAGGAATTGCTTGCGAATTTCGCCGAGGATTCAATCCATTAAGGTATGTAACCTTACATAGTGTTGGGTTCTTTCACCCACACACCAATCATGATTTATTCAGCGTAATTT
>NW_006239327.1:154286-183373 GCF_000226075.1 Solanum tuberosum | reverse complement strand
TTTTTAACAACTTTTCTTTATATTGCACTTACTTTTAAACTGCTTTATAATGAAATGAGTTCAGTCATGTTGAGTTCATGAGTTGAGCCAGGTAAGTTCTCCAGTTTCTCTCAGATCCTTTCAAGCTTAAGTTGTTGTTTAGCATTCCAACTCGCATACTCGTACATTCAATGTACTGATGCCAGTTGGCCTGCATCTTATTATGATGCAGACGCAGGTAACCAAGATCAGCATCCAGCTCACCGTTGATCTAGTTAAGCACTCCAGAGTCAGTGGTGAGCCTCCTTGCATTCCGGAGGACTCTTTTATTTGCTTTCTAGTCTTTCAGATGTTAGGATGATCGGGGGTCCTGTCCCGACATCCCTCTTTGTTTTAGAGGCTTCATAGATAGTTAGTAATCGGATGTCTTTACATTGTCATTTCATATGTTAAGACTTGAGTTGCCATTTTGGCCAAGTTAAATGTTGACTCTTAAACATTCTAAGTTATTTAACTAAGTTATTTGAGTAAGTTCATTTGATCATTGTATTACTGTTTAAGTCTTCCGCTGAGTAAGTAAGCCAGGCCAAGAGTTCGCTCGAGGCCAGCAATGGTCTTCGAGTGCCAGCCACGTCCGGGGTGTACGCTCGGGGCGTGACACTTTTTTTCCTCTTTTCTTTATTAGACTCATTAATTCAAATATAAGAATATGACATCAGATTGTTGTTTTATTCATGTTTAGCATTATTATTTTCCTTTTCTGAAAGGAAGTTTAGTGTTATTTAATTTGTACATCAAGCTAGTAATCATATCATCGTCTCTCTTTTTCTTTTTTTTTTACCATCGGAAAATAATGTTGAATTTTACTAACTTCTTATATTGATCCCCTGAGAGCACGGAACAATTGATAAATAAGAACATGACCAAATGCATGAAAAATAACCTTAAAAAGTTATAAATTGATTTTTTCTTATCTCATTTGTGACATGTGAGTAATTATTCTTATAAGTTGAATAAAAAACCATTATTAATATAAAATGATGAATTTATAAATAAATTATCTAACAAGGAATCGACATCATTTATATTATATAGTTGTGCAATATCTCACTTCTCCTTCTGTTAGAGTATTTTCAATTGGTACTTGTCTCTTCCTGGAAAAAAATAAGAAAGATGTCTTTTCTTTCTTGTATAAAGTGGTGGTTAGACCAAGTGTGTGTATATATATATATATATTGTATGCATGGGGTAGAGTGTGGGACGGTTAAGAACTCTCACACTCAGAAAATGAAAGCAATGGAGATAAGGATGTGAGTTGGATATGTGGGTATACTAGCTAAGAGAGATCAAGGCCGGCTCTATGCTTATTTGAATAAGGCATTGGCCTTAGACCCCCAATTTTAGGGGGCCTAAATTTTTTACTAATAATAAATTATGTGTTCATTTTTTTATAGAAAAGATTAATTATTTATGATAAAATATGTTTTTCTTTTTAAAATTATTATTTTATTCTCTTTAATCTCATTTAAATAGAAGAAATAAAAAAGATGTTTTATTTTCTTACATTCTCTACCTAATATTCACATTATTTTATTCTTTTACACTCTCTTTTTAAATTTTTGATGAGAGTGATATTCTATCAAAAATATGAATCAATAGTTGAAAAGTGTTGAACAAAGTGAATTGTAAATTATTTTTCTATTCTTAGATTTTCAAGCATTACAACAAGCATAGTAAAATGTGGGGTATACAAAATTATCAACTTCTTGAATCAAATTCTATGTTAACAATTCATATAATAATTGCCCGAGTAAGAAAATGTTTTTCAACATTGAATTGATAAAATCTTATCTAAAGCTAATAATTGAAAGAGGAATCGATAAATCATTTATAAAAAATATTAAGTATACTTTGCATTTAAAAATGTAAGTTTTTTTAAAAATAAATTAATGCATATGAGTTTATTTAGATTTTAAGCCTCTAGTTGAAATTTCGCTTTAGGCCTCCGATTGCGTTGAGCCGCCCCTGAGAGAGATAAGATTAAAATTAAAGAAATCAGTTCTTGGAATCATGATTGAATTTTTCTTGAAAATTCCAAGGTTATGTTGTAGAATTTCATTAATAACAAGGATTGAAATACTTAGAAATACTTAGAATTTCATTAGAGAAACTTACCTTAGAGATGGAGGATGAAGAGAAGAGAGGATATCAACCCTAGGCTTCAAAGGATATCAAAATAATGAAATTTTCGGATGAAAACGAGCTTAAATTGATATTCTCATCGAAATACACTATGAATTGTGAATCGCACATGCTTCCAGTGAGTTAGTCAGCTAGCTATCTTTTTTGTAAAATTTTCATTACTTTGTACTCCAAATGGTGACATTGGATAGAAGACATAAAGACATTTGATTGGATAGGTTATAGGCCACGTATTTCTTAAAATAATAGGAGATATAACTATTTGAAATTGATCCAAGTAAAAACTTATACCGAACTCAATCGGTAAGAAACTTTCAACTCAACTTTGTGCTAGAGCATTTTTCTGACCTTATTATACATCTCAGCAAAACTCTTCACATTAATAAATGCACCTTAAAACCTCTATACAATTAGAAATCATCAGGTTTGGGTCTATATACACATGAAGAATTTAGATCATAGGTTGGAAATTTGGGGAGTGTTACAGATAAGCCCCAGTACATTACAATAAAAAATAACTTTTAGCGTCAATAAATATCCACGTTAACAAAGAGAGCTAAAAACCTTAACCGTCATTAGGCACATTTACAAAAAGGGCTAATTGCCACTAAAGAATACCCCATGTGGAACGTATAGCTCTAATCACCACTATAATACCACAATATTGGACATTCATTTACACCTTCCCTACCAACATACAATAGGATCCTTTGATTATGAAAATCATAGCTATAATCGCAATCCAAGCTGAACTACTAGCCACTTATTATGGATTGAAACTTGCAATCAAAAGGAAATTAACAAACATTGAGATGGCTACTCGTAGTAGTTACATTACTACGAGGAACAATGTAACTACTATCCCTATCAATAGTAGAATTTATGGTCACCTGGTTTGTATGGATGCATATAATTTATATATAAATATCGCTTTTTAACCAAAAAATAAAATAAAAATTGTTAAGGTTTGCTTTACCAATCCATATTTATAAAAAACGCACTTCTTCCATAAAACCACCGGTTTCTTGTCCAAACCCAAAAAACCAACTCTTTCTCTAAAAGGCAACACCTAATTTAATAATTTTTAAAATTCATTATGTCCAAATTAAATTAACTTCAAATCAACCTTTACGAAAATTAATAATTTTAAGTTTAGGTCTAAACACTAATTAACAAAAACAAGACTTGCTCTATTGGTCACTTTTGGTGTAGTGCAATTACAAGTTTTTCTATCCATATGATTACCTCCCCGCACTTTTCCATCACTTAGGTAATCTCAAGTTTACCTCAATAGTGTTAGCGATAGATGCTTTTATCATCCCCATCTAAGGAATGTGATAGTGGAGGGGCCTCCCAAACTTCCGGGCCGTGCACAGTTGATTTCCAATCTATTGTAGAATGTCTTGGTCCCTCCGCGACCTTGTGGTCTTCCGCGGTATAGTTAAAATTAACCATAAAAGCATCTGACAAAACAAGTGACACAACAACGTCCTTGTGGTTGTATGTCATACATTCACAATTTACTGCAACAACAGGTTGATTGGGAATATACGACATACAACTACAAAAATGTAGTTGTATCATTTGTACCATAACATGTCGTTGTTATTGTTGATTGTAACTATACCGCAGATGACCACGATACCGAGGAGGCACCAAGATTTTCCATGATGGGTTAAAAATCAATTATAGATGGCTTGGAACTCGCCCCTACACCGCTAGATTCCACAACGGGGATGATAAAAGTGTCTTTGATAGGATAACACTATTGTGATAGACTTGTGACTATCCAGGAGATGGTAGTGTGGGAAGGTAAGCAGATTGAACAAAAAAAACTTATGATATGACGCACCTCTCATCCAAGTACCCTAAGTTATGTGTTTGTGTAGGTGCTCAGGGAGCCTTGACTCGAGTTGAATACAGAATATCTCATGGTAGGTTCTGCATATGTAGCACAAAATACCTACCGGCCTTTTTATGATGTCTTGGTTCGTCATTCTTCTTATTGATGGTGGCTGTATTTTTCATAAAGGTTTTTTTTATATAGAACAGTGAAATGAATTGGTGAGGAACTAAATTAATGTTCATTGAAATATAAAGAATCATGACTTCCATAAAATAGTAACAATTCTTGGATAAATAAGGTAAAAAGTTAAAGATAATATCACAGTCAATTTAAAGGGTAATTTTAGATATTTCTTAAAAAAAATAACTCATCTTTTACCCGTTTTGAAATTTTAAACCCCAAATGCAATATTTTTCCGCTTCCTCTTCTTCTTCGTTTTTCTTATTTCCTTATTAGACTCATAAAATAAAGTGTTATAATTTAACATCAAATTTCTTGCTTTATTCGCATTTATCATAGATTTGCATGGAAGATCCTTGAAATACTCTAGAAAGAGGACTTATTTATAAAATAAAAGGACTTATACAATAATTATTATTTTCATATCAGTCCTTGGGGAGTAGTATAAATAAGTGGCCATTCACGACAAAAGGCATCACACACATACCAATTTCCCTTGCAAGCATCCTCATCCTCCCCCTCCTCCTCTCCTCATCCTCCTCCTCCTCCAACTACTCCTCCTTAAAATAAATAAAAATGCAACAACCACAGAGTTCTACTAATATTGACTCATCAACTCACCAGCAACAACAGATTTATTCTACAAGAGTAACTAATAAAGATTCACCAAATTCTCATCAATTGGGTCCATCTCAAGTACCGACCCCTCCTAAGCAAGATATAAGACGTCGTGGAAAGGAGACTCTAGCTAGATTCAAGGATCGTCTACTCACCAAAGAGGAGGAAAGAGTCATTTTGCTTCTTCTTGATAGATCTAAGAAATAAATTTACTCCTTAATTCAGATATATATATGTGTGTGTGTATTTTAATTTGCCCCCATCTTTGTTATCCATTTCATTGCTTAAAGAATTTAAGTCTTTTTCCTTCTTAAGTTTCAATCTTTTGCTTAGATAGATATATTTTATGATCAGATTCATGGTCACTTATGGAAATATGAAAGAGCTGGAGAGAGAGGGGAAACCCTAGTTTTTTTTTAACATTTATACCCCTCCTCAAAATTTCTTAGGTGTTATTTAATTTTCAAAACTTGGGATTCCATCACTAATCCCACCTTTTATATATGAGATAATCACAAGACTTTAAGTTGATATGAAAATAACACAAACCTTAACTTATACCTCTGATCAAATACGGGATTATAGATGTAATATCAAAAATCAATACAAGGAAATGAACTTTTATAATCACTTACAAATTGAAAATGGCATTTTCAGATGTCTTATGTGAAAAAATGAAAACCTCTAATAAAAAAAGGCATAAAACATAACAAATAAGTTTGTAAAGGGCTATAAACTAAATCTCATAACTATAATGAGATAACCTAGATAATCCCTATTCTTTGGAAGATTTCTTTTCATATCTTATTCTAGTAAATAACCATTCTCTTTTTTAAAAAATTGGTTAATGTAATCCCCAAAAGAACTTGAACTTCAATACAACTCAATTAGAGTGAAATGTTAAAATCCAGAAAGGGAATCAACTAAACCTACTAGTAATAGAGAATCATGAGATACTGCTTGATTTATGGGATTTTGTTAGTGGTGGACCGCGATTGAAATTGGAAATGAATGATGGCCATGGATTGTGGTAATGCTTTGGTGACTATGGTGAACTTACATGGTGGAGAAGAGGACAATTAAGAGCTAAAAAAGTTTCAGCGATGTATCGCTTTTGTTCTCTATCTCAGGTGCTCAAGGGAGAGTATTTGGTATAGTGAAGAGTCATTTTGTCTTTTTCAAGTCAGTGAAGAAAAATGTAAGCGTGTGTGCAGGAGTATGAGAAAAATGTGTGTATGCAAGAGTATGAAGAAAAATGTGATTGTGTAGAGTGTGTCAAGTCATCATGAGGGTGCGAATAAAAAATGTGACTGTGTGTATGGTGTGTCAGATCATCATGTGGGTGTATATGAAAAATGTGACTGTGTATATGATGTATCAGGTCATTATGAGTGTTTATATGAAAAATGTGATTGTGTGTAAAGTGTGTCAGGTCATCATGAGGGTGGGTGTATATGAAAAGTGTGATTGTGTGTAGGGTGTGTCAGGTCACTATGAGGGTTTATATTGTAAGTGTATAGTAAGGAACAAAAAAATTGTGATGGAATCTTCGCTAAGCAAAAGCGACAAAAAATTATTGACTCTCTTTTTTATTTTATTTTTTAAAGAGAGTACATAAATAACAAAAAAATACTACTGATTAATTAGTTAGTTAATCTTAACTAAGAATAATAAAATATAATTAAAAAAATACTAATTTAAAAGAAAAATATTTTTGTATATTTTTGTGAAGTTTTTCTTCTTTCAAATAAAAACAATAATAATAATATATATGTGTGTGTGTGTGTCCTAAAGAAACGTTTTTTTTTTGTGATTTTCAATTTTCAAATAAAACCTATTAAAATGAAAAAGAAAGTTAAAATACTACGATTAATTCCAACCATATAATGTAATGCTAAAATAGTGTTTATAAAAAATAAATTAGAGATGGACAAAAATCATGTCTTGAAAGCAATATGATCTAGTGAATGATCTCTGAAAACGGCTGGTGCCCTAAACCATGAGGCAATTGCTTTGGAGACTTAGCAACAGTCATGTATGGAAGAAATGGCAAAAGAAGAAGATGAAGGAAAAGAAATGAGCAAGAAAGATGGAGGAAGAAGGGGCCCACCAATTGTGGGACCCATAGTTAAAAGTTTAACATCTTTTTAACGTTTTCAGTTAGTTTTTAAGGTTAGAACCAAAATGATCTCTTTTTATAATACATTAAGGACCACATGAATCATGTGTAATATATTAAGGATCAACATAAAACAAGTCTCATACATGCAGGGGCGGAGCTACCCTTGTCCGAGGGGTGTCAAGCGACACCCCTTCATCGGAAAATTACGTTGTATAGGTAAGTCAAATTCTGATTTTATACCTATATATATTAGAATTGACACTCCTGAACCAAGTTGAAGTGTTGGTTCAGCGGTTCAGGGGCTACAAAGTTCCGCCTTGTCATTGACCTAGGCGTTGGGAGTTCGAACCTTGCTGAAGTCTTTTTTTTTTTTAAAGGCTTTCAGCGTTTTTTTTTAACTTTTTAGACAACTGTAACTTTTTTGTCTTTAGTTTTTAGACAGCTAAACGTTTTTTTCCTCCAATTTTTAAACCATTGACTTAAATTAAGTTTACTTTAATATTTTATTTTTTTAAAAGAAATAAAATACACTTTAGAAAAAGATGTATTTATTAATATTTCTAATGCTACTATTGTAAAAACATTTCAAGAGATGAAATTGCGTCGAGTACGGTTGTAATAATGTAATTATGTTTTGCTTTTATTAGTAAAATTTATTTTGTTGAATTTTTTGTGTGCATACTACTTTATATTTTGACACCCCTCAATCTAAATCCTAGCTCCGCCACTGTGCACATCTATCCCCAGCATTTGGCTGTGGGAAGACAAACCATAACCCTAATCAACAAACATTGCTACTCCATTAACAACAAATCAAGCTGCCCAAAATTTGACAAAGATCCAGTTGAAACAAATTCAATATGTATAGGGAGATCGTACAATTCAATTCACAAAGAGAGAACGAGCAGGTTTTTGCAGTGGAAGAAGGATCACATCAAGTTGTAATTATTAAGTTCTCATTCAATACACTAGAAGTGAAAGATTTCCGAACATTTTTACCTAAACACTTGGGCATCAAAGAAAATTATTTAGTTGGTTTACTTGCTCGTAGACATATTCTGCTAAGGATAGACCAATATGAAGATTATGTGGTTTCTCTGTCGAAATCGGTAAGCTTTTTGCCTTTCCATGGAGAGCAACATTTATAGGGTATTTCCTTGGACAATAGATTTAATTCAAGAGAAGAAACTTCAATGGCCGGTGTGTGGTTTGTTGCCTCGATTATCACCAGATCTATTTACCAAGAGATCCTTGTTGTCAATGGCATCAGCGTTTGGAAGGTCAATAGCTATCGACAAGGCAACACAAGACAAGACAAGGCCTAGAACTTCTAGGGTGAAGGTGATACTCGATCTTACAGACAAGCTGCCTAAGAGGATGCTTCTCCAGCATTTGGACGAACATACCGGTAAAATTCAAGAGGTTTTTCAGAAATTTATTTATGATAAATTACCTTTATATTGTAACCATCGTAAGCATCAAGGTCGCGATGAAAACAATTGTCGATTGATTTTGAAAATGAATCGAGATCACAATCACAAAGATACTGGAGTGGTTGGAAATGAACAATTCAATGGGAAGAGATTTCAAGGTGATTTGCGACAAATTTTAATTGAGAAGAGGGGACTAACAAACATAAGTCAAAGTACTGATGATAATACTCAAGTTACAGATGCAAATAATAATGAAATAGCAATGGTGGAAGCTATTATAAATAATGGAGATCGAGTAGTTCATACTTGTGTTCAAGATGATACTCTTAATACTACAATTACACCAAATTGCACCTTAACTACGCGCGGTCTCAAAGACTTTGGTTTTGGGTGCAAAGGATGGTGTTACTAGATATTTGGTGGTTCCTGTGATTAATTTAGAGTATGAACTAAATCCTAAACTACCTACTCTTGGTATTTTATCTGGGAAAGATCCTAGTTTGGCTACTATTGAAGATTCTGGTCAGACTAATATGATGCAGCAGTGTGAAGAAAATTTAGATCAATTTTTTTTATTTTGGTGGTACATGTGATCATGACTTCACTTTGAAGGACAATGATAAGGGAGGCTAGACTGAAGTACCAAGCAAAAAAATTTCTCTAGGTGGAACCAAACTACAACAACTAGATTGCACTAACCCAACACACAAGGAGAAGACGGTAAATTGTGAAGATAAATTATCAAGTAAGTTTGTGTGCTCTAACACCTTTGATGCCCTAATGATCAATTCTGATCGAGAGCTCCATGAATTATCCACTCCAATTCTTCTAGTTTCTAATCCAGAAACTCCTAGAATAATCAAGGAGCCACAAGCCGCAATGTTGAATAAAGCAAACTCAATGGTAAAATCACCTATGGCAACAATCAACACCTCGAATCACGATGTTCCTAATTCCCCATCATTGCAGTCGCTTGGAAAGCAAATATCTGGACAAAAGTCAATCTCCATAAGGAATGACAAGATTTGGTGAAGGAAACAAGTGATTCTAGATAGGCAGATTTAGTTGAGGAAAAGGAGCATATTTCTTCACTTGCAAGGAGTAAGTTAAGTTCTCAAGCACCCATATTTGAGCCTTCAAGTAAGGCAAATTCATCTATGACAGTGACAATTGATAATAACTCCAAAAAGATCTTGACCATTACAACCAAGGTATTGGAAAATTAAAATCCATAATCCAGAAGCTGTAGTTTCAACAATTAGTCCAACTACAACTTATCATAGTGGCTTGGGCAGTGAAATGTTTGACGAGGATTATGAGGCTGATATGCTAGACATATTATTTGGTAAGGTAGCCAGGGGAAGGGATCTCTCGCATAGGAAATAAATAAGTGGAAGCAACAAAAGCAAAAAGAAGACACATGAACGACAACATAGTTGGGATGGTAAGGTGACTGAGGAATTTATTCCAAGGCACCAATGCGACTGGCAAAGCAAAATCATATGGCAGTTTCAACAACAATAAGATCCAATAAATCCAAAAAGAAGTGATGAACTGTCAAGTTTTGTTGGTCATATTTGACGAAGAAGACAAGAGAAAAATACTTCAAGTTACTTTATAGGGACAATCCATCTCTTTTAATTCTTACACATATAAAATGAAATTTGAGGTTTATAACTCAACTTTATTCTTAGATTTTATATTTTTGCATTACTTAGGCATCCTCATTTGTAGTATCATCATAAAGTGTATTATAAATTCTATCCTAATTATAGAATATATAGTTTTCTCTAGCTCTTATTTTCTTCATGCTTGTTAATTAGTAAAGGTTTGTTACCTCATTAAGATTAGTAAGGTAAGGTCTAACCCCCCTTGCTTGTACTTTTCTCTTTGAGATCCTTTCTATTTATTAATAAAACTAGCCCTAGGCACACCTTGCCTAGCGGAATTGCTTTTAAAAAAAGGATCTAGTAAATACTAGTCATCAAATCGTGTTATTAAATTTAGGAAAAATGATTAAAACAACAAGTACCCCGAATTAGATGACATAAATTTAGATAAGCAAGAATATTTTGAAATTTTTTTGGTAACAATGCTTGGCCAAACAAGGTAAAAAGATAAATATATTTACTATAGTCAATGGGTAATTTTGGATATTTCTTAAAATTGATAAAAAAAAAAAAAAAACCTCAGCTTTGACATGTTTTGAATTTTGAAACCCTAAATGCAATATTTTCCCTCTTCCTTTTTTCTTTTCTTATTTTCATATTAGAGTCATAAACTAAAATGTTAGAATCTAACATCAGAATTCTTGCTTTAGTCATATTATTATGTTTCTTTTTCTGAAAGGAATTTTAGTTTTATATTATCTTTACAACAAGCTAGTAACCATATTATCTTCTCTCTTTTCTTGTTTTTACATAGTAAAATAACATTCAATGTCATTAATTTCATATTCTTATCCTGTAAGAGCATCAATTCAAATGGAACTATAGAATAAAAAATGTCAAATAAGCATATGAACAAATGCACACATGAACAACCTTAAAAAGTTATAAACTAAATTCCGTATCCCATTTACAACTTGTGACAAGTTATTCTTATAAATTGAATAAAAAATTATTAAGCATCTATAAATAGTAATTTGTTTTATTAAAGAAAGAATTAAGGGAAATTGCTATTATGTTTAACTAAGATAACGAACAAACAACTCTGTCGCTTGAATAATAAGAGGAATGACACGTGCAGAAACACGGGTCGGGCACCTGCAATAGCATGACCTACTGTAATTGGTAAAAAATTAACCACGGGTGGCCGGGAAATCTGTGAGGCTCCTACACCATCAGATTCCCCTAACAGGGATGGTAAAGCGTCCTGGTCTTGATAACATTATCGGGGTACTTGGGTTTGTCCAGCTGATGGTACAAGGCGAGGAGGTCAGTGGAGGGATATAAAACTTTTGATGGGGCGCACCTCTTATCCAAGTGTCATGAGACATCTGATTAGATTGGTGCTTAGCAAACCCTTGGCTCAAGGTGAAAACCTCACGACATGTTCTGCATCTATAAAACCAAATACCAGTAAGACTTTGTAGATCCCTCGATGAGCCATTCCACTTATTGGTGGTTGTTGCTGCATTTTTTGTTAATGAATTTCTTTCCTCCTTTGTTTATTAGACTCATTAATTCAAAGATAAGAATATGACATCAGATTGTTGCTTTATTTACATTTAGGATTATTATTTTTCTTTTTCTAAAAGGAAGAGTCACGACCCGAGTCTACACCCTGAACGTGGCCGGCACTCAAGAACCATTGATGGTCCCCAAGTGAACCCTCATCCTGGCTAACTACGAGCGGAAAACTAATTCAAGCATACAAAGCTTAAAAACTGAACAAAATCAATAACTCAAATACAAAGTTTTAACTTAAAATACTAACTCTGAATAAAAATAACATACTCAACTCGCCATAAAATAGGCAACTTAAGTCTTTAAAATATTTAATAAAGTAAATGAATAATACAGACTTCTCAACTATACTGACTATCTATGAAGCCTCTAACTGATAAAGATGGAAGTCGGGACAAGACCCACGACATCCTGACTAATCTGAAAAATAAATGAAATCCTCTGGAAACAAGGAGGCTCACCATAGCTAACTCAAACTCTCGGATGTATCAACGAAGATGATGTTGATGCTCCTGAATTCCTGTGTCTGCATCATGAGAAAATGCAGGCCAAATGGCTCAGTACGTGGAATGTACGAGCATGTAAGGGAAATTCTAAAGCATAAACACAAGCTTGAAAGAATCTGAAAGAAACTGAAGAACTTACCTGGCTTAACTCAACTCAACATAACTCAACTCATTTCAATATAAAACAGTTTAAAACAAGTGCAATATAAAGAAAAGGAAAACTGTTTAAAACATTATGCTAACTCATAATCATAATATCATAAAAGACATCTAAAATGTATGACCCTTTTCTACCCATGATGGCTACATGGTTTAAGGGGGCTGATAGCTGTATGATTTTTTCCCCATCAATGCTCAATACTACTCCCAAAAATATTACATTATATTAGCTCTTTAAGTTTAAAAACATACTTCTTCTGTGATTTGATATTAGTGCTCAAACACTTAGCTCAAAGGCTATCTTGGAAATCAAAGTTTCCCCTCTTGCTTCATTTAGAAAGCGATTACTCTTTTCTGAAAACTAGCCCGAAGGCTCTTTGAAAATCTCAGTTTTCATTCTTATTTAAATGTGAAAACATTTTTAAATCTCTTTGGGAATACTTAGTCCCCATATACTTTTTGAAGAAAAGAACTTCAACTTTACTCTTTACTGAACTCAAAGCTTAAGTCTTAAAACAAAGTTAAAATGTTTGTAAAAGACTTCTTAAAATATGGTTCATGCCGAATTATGGACATGAACGACTCAATGCAAGGTTTTCAATAACCATAGATAGAACTCAAATACTTGGAACTCAAGAACTTCAATGATACTACTCATTTCAAGAATGCTCAACTCAGAGTTCATGCAGAATTATGAGCATGAACTACTCAACTCAATGACTCAAAGATACTTCTCAAAAGGGATTAGGAACTCAACACTTAAAGGCTTAGAACTTGAAGATACCACTTTTCTGAAAGATGCTCAACGTACGAAGTTCATGCGAAATTATGGGCATGAAACAACTCGACTCAATGGTCTACATAAGTATATGGAACTCATGTATACGACTCTTCTTATTCTCTGACTTACTTTCTCAAAATTTAGTTCAAATCGATAGCTGATCTCAAAGGATTCACAATTGAACTCAAAGGCTTTCTTGAACTCTACTTTTAACTCTCGACTTGAATGTGAATTATGAATTCAAGAGTTATGGTTCATGATATGAAAGATCTCTTGATGAAAAAATAGACTAATGAATACATTCTCCTCACTTTCATGCTCACTTACTCGAGTCTTGAAACAAGTTACTAGAAGTTGTAGAAGACTCCACAAAATGACTCAAATGGACTTTCTTAGAATGTTCGAAAGAATTCACAAAACTTAACTCTCAACTCTACCTTGAATTTGATGATCATGTTAGGAATGATTTTAGGTGTTTAGAAGTAATTAGAATCGAAAAAGAGTGAAGGTACCTTTCGAATGAACTCAAACAGAGCAACCGATTGCAAGCTGGATGGGGCAGGCGACCCTGGGGCTATGTTTGGCGCGGAGCTCCGCGCCAGCCCCTAAAATTCAGAGCCTACTTTGGGGATCTCTGGCTGGCGCGACACGCCAGGCCCCAACCCAGAAAATGCGACGAATTTCTTTGCTCGTTTTCTCACCCTAACTCTCCTAGAATCTAACGGTTTCTTCCCCAAACACTTAGAATCAATTACTTAACATAAGTAATCTCTAATCTACTCAATACATCCCTTAAAACACTCACTTTGATCTTAAGAAATCATCAAAAACCCAACACAACAAGATTTAGAAAGAACTTCAAGAACACCTATCAAGAACTTAAATCCTTCAACTTTTTGAGAATGAAACTTGGCTGAAAATAATATGTTTGGCGTGTGGGTGAACAAACCCAATACTATGGAAGCTTACATAACTCTTAGGGATCAAACCCATGGCGACAAGCCGCAACAACTCTCAAGAATTTCGACGAACGCTTCGATCCTTTCTCTTTTCTCCTATTTTCTCTTCTTCTTTTCTCTTCTTGAACTCTCAACTAAAACCCTAGGCGTATTTTAGGATTATAAAACTGAACATAATAGGATTAGACCCTAAAAACCGTACTAAAAACAAATTAAATCTGATTGGTAAGGAAAAGACCAAAATACCCCTTACTATTTTCGGCTAACTTTCCTTAACTGGACAGCCTAACTTCAAAAGGTCATATCTCACTCATCCGACCTCGAAACTTAGCAAACTCGACGGCGTTGGAAAGATAATTCAAATATCTTCCCTATGGTATCTGGTAGCACACCTAAATCATCCTAATATATTAGTTATGGTCATTTGAAGTCGGCCCAAAACTCATACTTAGCTTAACTTGCAAAATTTCAAATTTTGTTATTTCCAATTTAATTCTTTTTGGAACTCAAGGTGCTACATCTAGTGAACTTAACACTTAAGAAATTTTAATTCCTCGATAAAATCCTACTCACAACGAAGGATGGTTCAACTCTTAGCTCAAAAAATTTCTGGGGTGTTACAGGAAATTTAGTCTTATTTAATTTGTACATCAAGCTAGTAATCATATCATCGTCTTTTTTTTTTTACCATCGGAACATAGCATTGAAATTTACTAATTTCTTATATTGATCCCCTAAGAGCACGTAACAATCATTGCTAAATAAGTACATGTGTAGGATTTACAAGAAACAGTAAAGAGAATGATTTGGGAATTTTCTGTATATTGATCTCTTCCTCTAAACATGTATATATACAGCTACAAGGAAAACCAAAGAACATTATATTCCTAACAGACTATACAGGTGTCCTGCTCCCATTTGTTAAGTCTATAACAAACTTTTATTCTTTACAATATCTGAGAAAGGGTAAAATAGGTAATCTAAGTGGTATAATTCTAGGTATCCCAAAATATATACACGGGCTGAAAATATATCGACTTCATTCTTTGGGCCTATAATTTCTTCTGTTGTCAAAGAGTGTTTGAGGCCCAATTAGCATAGTCCCATTTTTCCTTGGTAGTACCACTCGTGTGCTTTGAAACACTTCGACGATTCCTAGGGTTCTCTTTACCTTCGTCTTCATTTCTACATTTCTCTATTGAAGGTATCATTGAAATCTCAACATCCCCTCTCAAGTTGGAGGGGAACAAGGTGAGCCCCAACTTACGCATATTGTGAAGGTGCGAAGGTCCGGCAAGGGGCTTAGTAAATATGTCAGCTAACTGGTCGTTGGAAGGAACGAAAGACAAAGAAATTAGACCGGTGAAGTACTGCTGACGAATAAAGTGGCAGTCAAGCTCCACATGTTTCGTACGCTCGTGAAACACAGGGTTACGAGTGATATGGATAGCAGCTTAGCTATCCGAGTGAATAGGTACCGGCAAAGGCGGAGGGATGGATAGATCGGTGAGTAAACGGGTAAGCCAAGTTAGTTCTGCAACCAACCTTCTCATTGAACGATATTCTGCCTCGACAGATGATATAGAGACTGAGTTTTGTTTCTTCGATTTTCAGGAGATAGGAGATCCACCTAAGCTGATTAAGAAACCACTGACAGACCGTCGAGAGTCACGACAAGACGCCCAGTCAGCATCACAGAAAGTGGCCAAGGATAAACAAGGTGAAGCAGTAAAGAAGAGGCCATATCTTGGAAACTTCTTCAGGTAACGAATCACTCGTAAACCAGCATTGTAGTGATCAGTTGTAGGACTAAGCATAAACTGACTGAGTGTTAAAACGGCAAAGGATAGGTCAGGTCTAGTGTGAGTTAAGTAATTGATCTTGCCAATAAGATGTCGAAAGATGGTAGGATCTGACAAGGGTGTTCCTGAATCTGCAGAGAGATTGATGGAAGGATCCAGGGAAGAAGATACTGCAGAGATATGAGAAACATCAAACTCCTCCAAAAGCTCGAATGTATATTTCCGCTGACTGACGATCATGCCTTGTTTCTCCCTTAGCACTTCCATACCCAGAAAATAATGTAGAAGCCCTAGATTTTTTATTTTGAACTCTTTATGCAAAAATAATAATTTAAGACTTGGATTTCATCAGTAGCATTTCCTGTGATCAAAATGTCATCAACATAGACAGCAACAATTGAAATGAATACACCTGATTGTCTAAAAAATAGGGAATAATCATTTAGGGAAGCCACATATCCTTTGAAATTCAAAGCTCCTGCTAATCGTGCATACCACTGTCTAGAGGCTTGCTTAAGCCCATAAAGTAATTTTCTCAATTTACACATCATATTAGGTTGAGGAGGATCTAAACCATTAGAAAATTTCATGTATACTTCCTTTTGCAAATCTCCTTGCAAGAAAGCATTGTTGACATCAAATTGATAGACATCCCAAACTTTCTTAGTAGCAATGGCTAGTAGGCACCTAATTGTTGTCATTTTTACCACCGGGGAAAAAGTTTCATTATAATCAATCCTCTCTTTCTGTATGTCCCCTCTGACAACCAACCTGGTCTTTAATCTCTCAATTGTCCTATTTGCATGTTGCTTAACCTTGTAAACCCATTTACAGGGTAAAGCTTTTCTTCCCTTTGGCAGAACTACAACATCCCAAGTATGATTAGATTGTAAAGCATCAATTTCATCTTGCATGGCCTTCTGCCAACCTGCATGTCTGCAAGCTTCATGAAAATTGTTAGGTTCTGAAATGGTGGAAGTGGATTGGAGAGTTATTTGACTGGATTTGGAGAGGTTGGCAAAAGAAAAACTAGAAGGACTACTACGAGAAGCAAAACATGAATCTGTAGCATTAATAAGATAAATTGTGTTATAGATATAATCCTGGAGATGTGATGGCAAAGTCCCAATAGTAGTTCTGCTAGATCTTCTAACAGGAACTGGTGATTGTGACACAATAGGTTGAGAAGGAAGAGGTGACTGTTCTGGTTGAATGTCCAAAACAGGTGAATGAATAGGAATATTTGATAAGGGATTAGAATGAGGACTGTCAGGAGAGTTAGAGTCCACAGGTTCTGAATGATCCTGTGGTGGAAGAGAAAAGTAGTCAATAGGGTTAGGAGTGAGAAAAATAGAATTATCTGGGGAAAAGTGTGAAAAAGGAAAATGATTTTCAACAAAATGAACATCTCTAGAAACAAAAACCTTCTTAGAGTCTAAATCAAGCAATTTGTACCCCTTTGGTTGCTAGGATAACCTATAAATACACATTTGTGAGCTCTTGGATCAAACTTATTTCTTCCATGGACTAGAGTATTTGCATAACACAAACAACCAAAGCATCTGAGAAATTGATAAGAAGGTGGTTTGCCAAACAAAACTTCATAAGGTGGTTTTCCTTTAATAGCCCTAGGTGGTAACCTGTTTATCAAGAAAGTAGTTGTCAAAATACATTCACCCTAGTAGAGTAGGGGTACATTCGAATGAAACAGTAAGGCCCTTGCAATTTCCAGTAAATGTCTGTGTTTTCTTTCATCTACCCCATTCTATTGTGGGGTAGCCACACAAGAGGTCTGATGAATAATTCCTTGTGAGCACAAAAACTTTGAGGCTACTTCACTTTTCCCTAACTCTATGGCATTATCATATCTAATCACCTTTACTTTAGTATTAAATTGTCTTTCTACCATGCATAATAAACTTTGGATCACAGAGAAAGCATTGCATTTAGTACTTAACAGATAAGTCCATGTGGCTCTGTTGTAACCATCCACTATAGTAAAAAAATACCTATAATTGTTATAAGTAGACACTTTGTATGGTACCCAAGTGTCAATGTGAATAAGTTCAAAACAACTCTTGGTAGGGATTTGGCTAGTAGAGAAAGGTAATCTAGACTGTCTAGCTTTAGGGCAAACATCACAATGACAATCAGAAAGTTAAGGAACAGATAAGAAACTGATATTCTTCATTGATGCATAGGGTAAATGCCCTAATCTTACATGTCATAACCTTACATTAGAAGAAACATTTGAACAAACTGGAAAAGTAACTGAAACTGAATCAGAAAAACAAATAGAACTACTGATTTTACTACAGATTTTAGACTCTAAAGAAGTATTTTGACTTGCACTAGGCTTCTTAGGAAAGGGCTGCAACAAATAGAGACCTTTTCTTGCTTCACCAAAAGCTTGAGGCCTCTTCATTGAATGGCCCTACAACATACAGTTGTTAGAATTGAAAAGAACTGTATAATTGAATTGACTACTGAATTTATGAACAGATAAGAGATTATATTTGAAACTTGGCACATACAAGACATTATGTATTGTCAAGTCAGAGAATATTTGAACACTCCCTATGTGAGTAACAGTTATGAAATGAGAATTAGGAAGGTTTATGTTGATTGGAATTCTAAGAGTAGAGAGAGAAATAAATGACTCAGAATTGAAACACATATGCTCAGAAGCCCCTGAATCTATGATCCAAGTTCCAAAATCAAAACCAGAAAAACAAGTCCCAAAATACTTCAAAATAGTGCCAGCCACTGCATTGGCATTGATCTCAGGTCCTGCAATTTTTGTTGTTGATTCTGGCAATTTCATCTGCTTCATTACTTGAATGAACTGAACAAATTGTTCCTTGCTCATGTGATGACTGGCTTGATCCATGTAGTAGTTAGGATCTTCTTCCTCCATGATAGCTCCATTTCCTCTCACTGGTATTGAGTAGGTCTTGTCATTTGTGAAATTGAAATCCTCAGGAAAACCTATCAATCTGTAGCAATCTTCTATGACATGACTTGTTTTACCACAATGAGCACAAGAAACATTAGGATTGTATTTCTTCTTTCCTTTGAACCTTGCATTCTGTCTTGGGTATCTAGGAGCCTGCTGACCCTGTTGGTAGTTGTTCATCCTAGGATATCCCATGTTTGGCTTAGGCCCAGATCCTGATCCTGATTCACCTGGGCTGAATTTCTGAACCTGCATACCATTTTTGTTTTGATTTACATTGTTATTCACCATGAAAGATGAAGAATCAGTAGGAATGATACGACTCATGTATATTTCCTTTTGGTTTTCATCCTGTAAGATCAAGGAATAGGCAACATTTATGTTAGGTAGTGAATTCATCATAAGAATATTACCCCTAGCTTGAGCATATGTGCCATTAAGACCCATAAGAAACTGTATAAGCATCTCATCCTCCATAAATTTCTCCAATTTCTGTTTTCCCTCACAGATGCACACACAAGTACACTTATCTTGTGAATCCAGAGAAGATAATTCATCCCAAAGCCTCTTGAGTTTAGTAAAGTATCCTACAATATTGTTAGTTCCTTGTACCAACCTGTTAAGTTCCTTTTTCAGGTGAAAAAGTTTAGCACTATTTGATTGACCAAATTTGTGCTCTAAACTCATCCAGAGTTCTTTAGCAGTTCTAGAGTATATAACACTATCTGCTATTTCTTTTGAAAGGGAATTAAGAAGCCAAGATGTTACCATGTCATTACACCTGCTCCAAGGCTGCAGATCTGGTGATGTTAGGGCTGGTGAAGGATGTGTTCCAGTGATGAAGCTCAGTTTGTTTTTTGCAGAGAGTGGTATGAGCACTGATCTCTTCCATCCCTGATAACCTTTTCCATCAAAAGTGCTACCTACCAACCCCATTCCAGGAGAGTCTGGAGAGTGCAGATAGAAGGCATGATTGATATCAATCTTAGTTCCTTAGGGTGATCCTGCTACCAGAGTTGCAGGTGTTGATTCAGAATCATTGATAGCTTCGTTAGTCATGATTGTATTTGATTAATGTGATTAATTACTGCTCTGATACCATGTAGGATTTACAAGAAACAGTAAAGAGAATGATTTGGGAATTTTCTGTATATTGATCTCTTCCTCTAAACATGTATATATACAGCTACAAGGAAAACCAAAGAACATTCTATTCCTAACAAACTATACAGGTGTCCTGCTCCCATTTGCTAAGTCTCTAACAAACTTTTATTCTTTACAATATCTGAGAAAGGGTAAAATAGGTAATCTAAATGGTATAATTCTAGGTATCTCAAAATATATACACAGGCTGAAAATATATTGACTTCATTCTTTGGGCCTATAATTTCTTCTGTTGTCAAAGAGTGCCTGAGGCCCAATTCGCTTAGGCCCATTTTTCCTTGGTAGTACCACTCGTGTGCTTTGAAACACTTCAACGATTCCTAGGGTTCTCTTTACCTTCGTCTTCATTTCTGCATTTCTCTATTGAAGGTATCACTGAAATCTCAACAACATGACCAAATGCATGAAAAAATAACCTTAAAAAGTTATAAATTTATTTATTTATTTTTATCCCATTTGTGACTTGTGAGTAATTATTCTTATAAGTTTGAATTTAAAAAAATATTATTAATAAAGAACTATGTCATTTTCAGGAGAATTTCTTTACCATTTTCCCTTAGATTTACTAACCTTATTCGATGACTAGGATTTACAAAATTTTGTTGCTTTCAATATAATCTTATTGGATTATAATAGCTAAATAACAAAACTTTTATTTTAAAATTCTTTAATCTTTTGCTTAAGAAATGACGATAGAATGAAACAAGTCATATAACTATTTTCATTTTATTAGAAGTCCTAATCCTTTATAAATTGATTATCTAACGTGTCCTTCTGTTGGATACTCAGTTGGCTCATACTTCTCATAGCATAATAAAAAATTAGGGAAGTTTTCTTTTTTTTTTCTCCTAAGAAGTGGTGGCCATTAGACCAGCTATATATATATTGTATGCATGAGGTAGAGTGTGGGTCAATTAAGAACTCACACACTCAGAAAATGAAAGTGGCAGAGATGAAGATGTGGGGTATACTAGCTGAGAGAGATAAGATTAAAATTAAAGAAATCAGTTCTTGGAATCTCGATTGAATTTTTCTTGAAAATTCGAAGGTTATGGTGTAGAATTTTCATTAATAATGAGGATTGAAATACTTAGAATTTCATTAGAGAAACTTACCTTAGAGATGGCGGATGAAGAGAAGAGAGGATATCAACCCTAGGCTTCAAAGGATATCAAAATAATGAAAATTTCGGATGAAAACGAACTTAAATTGATAGTCTCATCGAAATACACAATATGAATTGTGAATCACACATGTTTCCAATAAGTTAGTAAGCTCTCTATTTTTTGGTTAAATTGTAATAACTTTGTACTCCAAAACTGAATTAATGAGCGGTTGGTGACATTGGAAAGAAAGTCTTAAGACCTTTGATTGGATAGGTTATAGGCAACGTATTTCTTCAAATTCTAGGAGATATAACTATTTGAAGTTGATCCAAGTAAAAACTTATACCACACTTAATTGGTCAAGAAGTTTTCAACTCAACTTTATGTTAAAGTATTTTTCTGACCTTATAACATCGATAGCTCCACTAATCTCTTCTCACATTAAAAAATTGACCTTAACACCTCTATACAATTTGAAATCGTTGGGTTTGGGTCTATATGCACACAAAGAATGGTTTAGATCTTAGGTTGGAAATTTTTGTGGTGTTACAGATAAGCCCCCACATTATAACAAAAATAATTTTTAGTTGTAATAAATATGCACATTAACAAAGAGAAATAAAGCCTTTACTGGCATTAGATACATTTACAAAGAGTGTTAATTGTCACTAAAAATCATATTTTGACAGCAATTAAGCTATTGACATTAGTTATAAAATTTCACCTCAAAAGTATGTTTGCAACTTCAAATGTTCTAATATTTAAAACTTCACACCTAATTTTAAATTTTGGAAAAAGAAAAAAAAAACTCATATTTATTGCAAAAGTAATTATTCAAGCTTGCTTTACCAATCCATATGTATAAAAAACGCACGTCTTCAATAAAACTACTGCTTTCTTGTCCAAACCAAAAAACCCACACCTGATTTAATAGCTTTTGAAATTCATTTTGTACAAATTAAATTTTAACTTCAAATCAACCTCTACGAAAATCAATAATTTTAAGTTCGGAGTCTAATTCAAAAAAACAAAACGTGTTCTAAAGAAAAGGTAATTCAGATTCAAAATGTGTTGATTGTTTCTAAAGATCATTTTTAATGTAGTGAAATCACAAGTTTTTCTATACATTTGATTACCACCCCGAACTTTTCCGTCACTTAGGTAATCTCAAGACTACCTCAACAGTGTTAACCAGAGATGATTTTATAATCCCCACCCGAGGAATCCGATAGTGGAGGGGGCTCGCAAACCTCCTGGTCGTGCACGGTCATTTTTTATCCATTATAAATGCCTTGGTCCCTCCGCAACCTTATGGTCTCCAGCGGTATATATAGTTACAATCAGTGGCGAATTTATGTGTAAAATTTGGGTCATCCGAACCCGTGGTCCTCCGACTAAACTCGATATATTACGTGTATAATTATTAAAGAACATATTAAATAAACACTTGTTGAACCCATTCTTAAAGTTATTGGATGGTTCACTGGTTTGACAGCCAAATTTTAACACCAAGATCCTGAGTTCAATCCCAAGCCAACCACAATTCACTTCAATTTTTTTTAGTAATAATAACACTCGTTTTTTAAAAAAAAAATGAAATTCTAAAGCAATGGTGCACCCGCTTTCTTGAAATCCTAGATTCGCCTCTGGTTACAATTAACCATAACAGCATGTGACAAAACAAGTGACACACCACCTCCTTATGGTTACATGTCATATATTCCAAATCAACTGCAACAACATGTTGATTGCGAATATATGACATACAACTACAAAGAAGTAGTTGAGTCATTTGTACCATAACATGCTATTGTTGTGGTTGATTGTAATGACTATACGGGGATGACCACGAGACAAGGGAGGCACCAAGGCATTCCATGATGGGTTAAAAATCAATCGCGGATGGCCTAGAACTCGCCCCTAACCGCTAGATTCCTCAATAGGGATGATAAAAGTGTCTCTGATAGGATAACACGACTATTGGGACGATAGACTTGCAACAATCCAAGAAATGGTAGAGTGTGGGAAGGTAAGCAGATTGAAAGAAAAACTTATTATATGACACACCTCTCATCCAAGTGCCCTAAGTTATGTGTTTGTGTAGGTGCTCAAGGAGCCCTTGACTCGAGGCGAACAAGAAACACCTCTTAGCACAAATTAAAATACCTATCGTCCTCTTTATGATGTGTTAGTGAGTCATTCTTCTTATTGGTGGTGGCTGTATTTTTCATAAAGGATTTTTCTAGAGAATAATGAAATGAATTTGTGAGGAACTAAATAAATGTTTATCGAAATATAAAGGATCAAGACTTCCATAAAATGGTGACAATGCTTGGATAAATAAGGAAAAAAATTAAATATATTAACATGGTCAAAGTGTAATTTTAGATATTTCTTAAGAAAAATTTACTCATATTTGACCTATTTTGAATTTAAACCCCAAATGCAACATTTTCCCGCTTCCTCTTTTCTTTTCTTTTTTTCTTATTTGCTAATTAGACTCATAAATTAAAATGCTAAAATTTAACATCAAATTTCTTGCTTTATTCATATTTATTTATGATTATTATTTTTCCTTTTTGGATACCAAATCTATGGTAAACTTTAAAAAATAATTATTATATATCTCTAATAATTGAATTGCAATTTGAATCACCACTAATCATAAGTATAAAGTATGTTATGATTGAAATTATTAGTTACTTTCATATAATTTTGTTAGACATGTTAAAAGTTTATTATATTGACAAAATTTTATGCTTTAGTTTAGATTGAATGAAAAAAAAAAGAGAATGAAAGAAAAAAAAAAGAGGCTAGACTCGAACCCTTCTAGGGTTGGGCTGGGTTGATCATTTCAAGGCCCTTTCAAATGAAGGGCCGATCCGCCCTAGCTCTTCAAATTCCTTAGCCTAAGAGACTTGGGTTGGGATGGGTTGACCTGTTTTGACAGCTCTAATGAGAAAGATGTTGACGTTTGTTGAAGATTCTAGAGAAATGTAGAAATTTCAAGGGGTAGACCATTTAATATCATAGATTTGCATGAAAGATCCTTGAAATATTCTATACTTGTCGAATATTCTAGAAAGAGGACTTATTTATAAATATACAAAGACTTATATAATTATAATTATTTTCATATTAGTCCTTAGGGAGTAGTATAAATAAGGAGTCATTTACTACTGAAGGCATCAAACAAATATTTACTTGCAATATCAATTTCCCTTGCAAGCCTCCTCCTCCTCTTTCTCCACCCCCTCCCCCTCCCCCTCCTCCCTAGAATAAATAAAAATGCAAGAACCAAATATGCAACATGGTGTGTGGAAGCACCAATGCATCATTTGTAATCAACTCTTTTCTTCAAGCCAAGCCATAGCTGGTCATACAAAGATTCACTACAAAGACGGTTGGGTTAAAGGAACCCACCAAAAAAAAGTGTTTGTCCTATTTCCTGATTATCAGCAACCACAGAGTTCTACTACTATTGACCCATTAACTTACCAGCAACAACAAATCTTTTCTACAAGAGTAATTGACACCGATTCACCAAATTCCCATCAATTGGGTTCGTCGTCTCCAGTACTGGCCCCTCCTGACACTGATTCACCAAATTCCCACACAAGAGTAATTGACACCGATTCACCAAATTCCCATCAATTGGGTTCGTCGTCTCCAGTACTGGCCCCTCCTGACACTGATTCACCAAATTCCCATCAATTGGGTTCGTCGTCTCCAGTACTGGCCCCTCCTGACACTGATTCACCAAATTCCCATCAATTGGGTTCGTCGTCTCCAGTACTGGCCCCTCCTGACACTGATTCACCAAATTCCCATCAATTGGGTTCGTCGTCTCCAGTACTGGCCCCTCCTGACACTGATTCACCAAATTCCCATCAATTGGGTTCGTCGTCTCCAGTACTGGCCCCTCCTGACACTGATTCACCAAATTCCCATCAATTGGGTTCGTCGTCTCCAGTACTGGCCCCTCCTGACACTGATTCACCAAATTCCCATCAATTGGGTTCGTCGTCTCCAGTACTGGCCCCTCCTGACACTGATTCACCAAATTCCCATCAATTGGATTCATCGTCTCTAGTAGTGGCCCCTCCTAAGCAGAATCTGAGGCTTCGGGATATGAAGACTCTTGCAAGACTCAAGGGTCGTCTCACCAAAGAGGAGGAAAGAGTCCTTTTGCTTCTTCTTGATAATGCTAAGAAATAGGTTTTACTCATTAAATTCAAATGTAAATGTATTTCAATTTGCTCAGATTTTGTAATTCTTTTCAATGCTTAAATAATTTATGTCTTTTTCCTTCTTTAGTTTCAATCTTTTGCTTAAATAGGTATATTCTATGATTAGATTGATGATCATTTATGGAGATATGAAAGAGGTGGAGAGAGAGAGGGGAAACCCTAGTTTTTTAAACCTTAATTTGTACCCCTCCTCAAAATTTCTTAGGTGTCACTTGATTTTCAAAACTTGGGATTCCATCACCAATCCTACCTTTTATATATGATAATCAAAAGATTTTGATATATAAATAACACAAACATTGGTTAATATCTTCTATCAAATACAGAATATATAGATGTAATCTAAACAGTCAATACGAGGAAATGAACTTTTATACTTACTTATAAATTGAAAATAACATTTTCAGATGTCTTATGTGAAAAAAAAAATGAAAACCTCTAATAAAAAGACATAAAACTTAAAAGGTAAGTTTGTAAAGGGCTATAAACTAAATCGCATAATTATAATGAGATAATCTAGATAATCCATGTTCTTTAGAGGAATTCTTTTCATATCTTATTCTAATGAATAATCATACTTTTAAAAAGAATTGATTAATGAGATCCCCAAAAGAATCTAAACTCCAATGCAACTCAATTAGAGTTAAATCTTAAAACTCATAAAAAGGAAACAACTAAACCTATTAGTAACAAAGAATCATGACATATTGCTCGATTTATAGAATTTTATTAGTGATGGACCTCGATTGAAAGAAAATGAGTGATCATGGACGACTTAGGTAATGCTCTAATGACCATGGTGGACTTACATGGTGGAGAAGAGGATCAATTGAGAGCTAAATAAAAAATTTCAGTGATGTATCGTGCTCTTCCTCTATCTCAGGTGCTCAAGGGACAATATATTGTATAGTGAAGAGACCTTTTCTCCGTTTCAAGTCTGAGAAGAAAAATGTGAGTGTGTATAGTATGAGAAAAATGTGTGTGCGCGCGCGCAAGCGTATGAAGAAAAATGTGATTGTGTGTAGGGTGTGTCAGGTCATCATAGGGGTGCATATAAAAAATGTGATTGTGTATAGTGTGTCAAGTCATCATGAGGGTGTATATGAAAAATGTGATTGTGTGTAGGGTGTGTCAGGTCACTATGAGGGTGTATAAATTGTGAGTGTATAGTAAGGGACAAAACAAATTGTTCTATGGATAAAGATGGAATCTTCCTCAAACGAAAGCGACAAATAATTATTAGCTCTCATTTTATTTTATTTTTTAAAGAGAGTAAGCAAATATCAAAAAAAAATACTAATGGTAAATTAGTTAATTAATCTTAACCAAGAAAAATAAAATATCATTAAAAATACTAATTTGAAAGAAAATTATTTTTGTAAAGTTTTTCTTCTTTCAAAATATATATATTCTAAAGAAACGTCTTCTTTTTGTGTGATTTTCAATTTTCAAATTAAACCTATTAAAATGAAAAAGAGAGTAAAAATACTAAGATTAATTTCAACCATTTAATTCTAGAATAGCGTTAAAAAAAATGAGAGACGAACAAAAATCATATGTTTACAATATTGAAAGCAATAAGATCTAGTAAATGCTAGTCATCAGATCAGGTTATTAAATTTAGGAAAAATGATTAAAAAAAAGTACCCTGAATTAGATGACATAAATTTAGATGAATAAGAATATTTTGAAAAAAATTTGGTAACAATGGTTGGCCAAATAAGGTAAAAAGATAAATATATTTATTACGGTCAATGGGTGATTTTAGATATTTTTATAAAAAAAAAAAACCTCTACTTTGACCTGTTTTGAATTTTGAAATCCTAAATGCAATATTTTCCCGCTTCCTTTTCTTTCTTTTTCTCTTATTTTCGTATTAGAGTCATAAGTTAAAATGTTAAAATCTAACATCAGATTTCTTACTTTATGAATATTATTGTTTTTATTTTTTCAGAAAGAAAGTTTAGCTTCATATAATCTTATCATCAAGCTAGTAACCATATCATCTCATCTCTCTTTTCGTTTACTTTTTACATAAGAAAATAACATTCAATTTCACTAATTTCCTATTCTTATCCTCTAAGAGCATCAATTCCAATGGAACTATAGAATAAGAAATGTTAAATAAGCATATGATCAAATGCACAAAGAAACAACCTTTAAAAGTTATAAACTGAATTTTGTATTCCATTTACAACTTGTGACTAGGTAAATGGACATCCAAAATTTGAATAATTGTCACGTCATCATACTACATAAGCACCATATGGCACACTTCTTGTCATGAGCAAGCTTACATGAGAAAGATGTTGACACTTTTGGAAGATTCTAGAGAAATGTAGAAATATCATGTAGTAAAAAATCATACGATATCATAAATTTACATGAAAGGTATATTTACTTCTATAATAATTATTTGCATACTAGACTGTGACACTCCAGTTTAAGATAAAAAGTTTCACATCAACAAAAATACATGAGAAATGTTAGGTTTATAAGTAAGCAGACCTTACCAGATAGTGATGCGTTTTAAAGTCGTGCATGCCTAAACCCAGAGCAAACATTATCACTAGTGGGTTAACCGTCACAAATGGTATCAGAGTATTCAGGTAGCCTGAAGTCATGTCACAGTAACCTATCTCTTGTATGTAGAGGCTTCATAGACAAGTCAGTCTAGTTATAACTTTCAGCATTGTTTAACAAACAATAACTTTCAGCATTATTCAGATCTTTAAATAAAGTATTTGAGTTTGTTTATCAAGTTATTGCATACTCATATTTTAAATGTTTCCGCATATCTATTATAGCTTTCAGTATAGTATAAGCTAGGTCAAGGGTACGCTTGGGATCAACAATGGTTCTGAGTATCGGCCACGTCCAGGATGTAAGGTCGGAGCTGACATATTCTCTCTAATATTAATGAATTTTACCATGCCCGGTGTAAGCATTAAAATAAATTGAAAAAAATGTATAGTTTATAAGATTTAACATGTCAAAAATATCATAAAAATCAAAGTTTTAGACCAAGCTAAAATTGGCCCAAAAAAGAAAAATGTAAAAAAAAAAAATTACAACTAAAAAAGTTGGATTCATCAATTCAGAACATTAAGCTAGCGTTTGGCCATAGATTTCCAAATATTTTTGGCAAATATTATTTGGATGAAAATTTGGGTGAAATTTCACCATGTGTTTGGCCATAGTATTTGGGAAATATATTTTCACTTTTTTAGAAAAATATGATTTATTCCCCATAAGTTTTAAAAAATTATCAAAACAAATCATAAGTTTTGTATTACAAGTCAATTGGATCTTCATTGCAACAAATAACAAGTAGTGTCCATGACACTAGAGCAATGTGGTAGTTTGGAGTGAGTGCAACAAGCATCATTTCATATATGGGTGTACATGACCGAGTTGGTTCGGGTTTTTCAACACTATTTTTGGAGGATCCGACACACACCTGTTGACATTTTTGAAGAGTCCAAACAACATAGCTGAAAAATCTAAAGTTTCAGGCAGTTAACGAAATAAAACAAAGTTCTGGAATCAGTTATTCCTATTGAATTTCTAGTTTACAAGGATGTCGTTAGTTGCAACAAAGAATGAACCAAAAATTAAACTCAAACCCTACCAGTAATGAACACTAAACTTCCACTATACCTAATTTCAAAAGGACGAAACACTCGTGCTCAAATCAACTATAGAGAAATAAAAAACAACATAAAACTAGTCAATCAATCTCAGCTCTGAAGATCGCAAAATCAACCACAGCAAAACAACACAATTTCTTTTTTTGTTTCTTAAGAAAATAACACAAATTTTTTTTTTTTTTTCTT
>NW_006239327.1:138871-153615 GCF_000226075.1 Solanum tuberosum | reverse complement strand
CACTAGAGCAATGTGGTTTTGTACACCCCTAATTCCATACATCGTGAAGTAGACAAAACACATGACTTTGTTACCCTAAGCCAATTGTTCATCATTTTTATCAACAACCATATCATCACTTTCATATCCACGAAATATTTCATCACTACTTTTGGTGTTCACGTAAAAAAATTATGTAATACAATGCAAACAACTACTATATAGGGTGTTTTTGTAAAAGATAAAAAGTTTGGTGTAAAATTTTAATTTTCAAAAGATCCCAAATAATGAGATTTGGCCCAAATACTAAAAAAAACTAGTATTTGGGAATTTGGGATATTTGCCAAAAATATTTGTCAAATAATGGCAAATTGTATGGACAAACACTATTTGCCAAATTTTCCCCCAAATATTATTTGGGAAATTTATGGCCAAACGGGCCCTAAGAATGAATAAAAACATTTAGGAACCAAATATAAATTTCCAAAACATTATATTGTATACCAAATATACAACTTTACTCAATCTATAATCTTCAAAAAAAAATCCAACAGTCATAGAAGAAGAAGAAGAAGAAGCCTTCACAAAGCCAAAAGAAAATGACAGTGTTGTGTATGATACCCAGTTGCCTTAGCAAGAGCTGTTCATTGGCAAATCCAACAAAGGTACCCTAATTAATAAAAGAGCAAAAAAATACAGTGATTTCAGAATTCCTTTGTAATTTGGTATATGTAAGTAGCTTTTATTGTTAATTTACAGAGGAGAAATGTGTATGAAGGAGACAAACCATTTGCCCAAAGGGAGAATAAATTAGCATGTGAGTTGAAGTTGCTGAAGAGCTTGGCTCCGCCTCTAATGACTGTCTTTATAGCCTTCTCTCCCATTGTTAATCCTCCAGGTAAAACTATTGATTTTGTGAGTGTCATGAGATATAATGCTAAATCTTCTGCAATTGAGAATCTACGTTGTTGGGCATAGAAGAATTGAGAATCTACATTGTTTCCGATAAACCCTTGGCTCAAAAGAAAAGTTGGGAGCGGGCCTTTTTTTTTCATGGGTCAAGCACGTGAAAATTCTTTTTTTTTATTTGGGTGGCGGTGTGTTTCGATCTCAGTACTTCTGCGGTTTAAAACAGAGTACCTGGAGTGACATGTTCAGTCATGAAGCGGAGGTAAAAGTGAAGATCGAGGCACAAATCATACCTAAGAGAGGAAGCTTCAAGTATCTTGGAGTCCATTATCCAAGAAGACGGCAAGATTGGCAATGATGACGCATATCATATCAGAGCACGGTGGTATGAGATGGAGGCTCGCCTCTGAGGTACTGTGCGATCAAAATGTTTCGTCAAGGCTTAAAGGCAAGTTCTTCAAAGTGGTGGTTAGATCAACCATTAATACATTATTGTATAAGACAGAGTATTGGTCAATCAAGAACGTGCATATTCAGAAGATGAAGATAAGAGAAATGAGGATACTCAGATTGAAGTGTGTGACCATCTCATCTAAAAGTTTAAGCTTTTAGATGAGATGTAAACTTTTAGATGAGATGGTCACACACATCCATCTGAGTATCCTCATTTCTCTTATCTTCATCTTCTGAATATGCACGTTCTTGATTGACCAATACTCTGTCTTATACAATAATGTATTAATGGTTGATCTAACCACCACTTTGAAGAACTTGCCTTTAAGCCTTGACGAAACATTTTGATCGCACAGTACCTCAGAGGCGAGCCTCCATCTCATACCACCGTGCTCTGATATGATATGCGTCATCATTGCCAATCTTGCCGTCTTCTTGGATAATGGACTCCAAGATACTTGAAGCTTCCTCTCTTAGGTATGATTTGTGCCTCGATCTTCACTTTTACCTCCGCTTCATGACTGAACATGTCACTCCAGGTACTCTGTTTTAAACCTGCTTAACCTAAAATCTTTGAACTTCCGGGCCTTTCTCCAAACTTCCAGCCTATCATCAACTCAACCACGTGTCTCGTCAATCAATAATATGTCATGTGCGAATAACATGCATCATCGCACCTCCTCTTAAATATGCCGTGTCAATTCGTCCATCTCTAGTCTAAGGTAAACAGGAACAGGCTAAGGGTTGATCCCTGGTGCAACCCCATTACATTTGGGAAGTGTTCGGAGTCACCTTCCACCGTCCTAACCCTGGTGTCGACTCCATCGTACATGTCCTTAATTGCCCTTTTTACGTAGTTTATATATGTGTAGTCGTATGCAGTTACGAGTATGTCTGAATGTCTAGTAGTTTTAAAGGGAACTGAGTGATAAAGTACCTGTGCACATGATATACCAATTTGGTAAAGGTGCTTGAAGCCAAATTAACAATCTGGAAAGAAATAACTAAGGATAAACTTGAAGGGATAGCAGATCAGCCAATTGTTGCTACAGACAGCCGGGGATACTTTGGTCCTTGTCTTCTTCTCTTCATTTAATGAGACATTGGTGATGCCTCATCAGATTCAGGTATAGTTGTCATCAGGGAATAGAGTAAATTGTGGAACAAATTGGAAAATAATGTCAATACTTGCAGAGTTGCAGCAATACTATTAAATATATCCCTTTCCCTTATAAGGTAATTTAGGAAAAGAAAATCCTATATATAACAAAGGAAGAAGAAATCATTGGTATGGAATGAACAACATATGTCCCATCCTAATTCTATGTTGTATTAAGGCATCCCTGGTTCATAAACTGTAAGCTAGTCGGTCATATCTCTCTACCTAGAGAAAATAGGGTGAAATACCAGCAGCTCCTAAGATTCTATAAGCACTTCACTGGTGCCTATGCTCTTAAGTTTGTAACTTTACCTGTTTTCTTAACCTAGAGATGAAGTTAGCTAATGTGTTGAAGCCCTGAAGGACCACAAAGCCTTGACAGTGATGCCAAGCCTTAAAACCACAACTCAGTCTCCATCCAACTTGTACTCGACTTAGCTGATTGTGCGACTCGAAATCTGTTCGCCCTCTTAACTCATGCCATTTCTGTAGCAAGTCCCTGAATAGTATCCACTGTGTATTCAGTTTGATAATGCAACTTACTCACGTATTCCTCCTTAAGTAGGAGAGGTTTAATAAACTTATCATACTCAACAAGAATTTCTGGAAACTGAGCCTATTTGAGTTGCAGAAAATCCTTTAGCATCTACCATGCTTAAGGTACTGCATGACATATTCCCCATTAAGCAAGGTTTTACATGTCATCTGTGCACTACTAGGTTATGATAAGAGATAAATCATCAGGTACAATATTCCGCTGTTTAGATGTGGATAATCTGTGGTGACAGACTACCTAATGAATAGAAGTATACATAAGAACTGTTTCTTAAACCAAATATAAAGCACTCCTAGAAGTATAAAAAAATTTGAGTTGCCAAATTTCTTCCTCTTATTTTATCTATCGATAATGTCATTTAGATGATATAACTGATCTTAAAACCTTCTCCATTGAGGAATGTTGGAAAATCCCTTAACCCGTACTCATCAAGTTTATGGCGGCTGCTGTTTGTAATCTCTACATTCTGGAGGTCCCTTTTGAAGGTGACTTGATTATATTTCTTTCTTTAACATTAGTGTACTGGAAACATAAAGCTAGGGCTGATTCCACATCTTATGTAAGTTGCAAGAAGAAATTCCTTGATATCAATTTATTTGCAGTTGATATTCTTAGTTTCTTCATCTCTTTATTTTATTGTACTTTTGTTTGCAGTCTCAGTTGGACAAACAATAGATGTACAAAAGGGAGCTGCTTTGTTTAATCGAGCTTGCATTGGATGTCATTATGAAGGTGGAAATATAATCCAGCCTGTGAGTCTTACCTACCTCGTGATTCCTGTAGTCATCGAAAATTTCCAGCTCACCTTAATTATTTTTCCTTTGTTACATGCTAGGGTGCGACACTCTTCTTGAAGGATCTACAAAGGTAAAAAATTAAAATCCACACAGAAAATTTTAGTTTTGCTCGTAACTTCTTTTAGCATGTCACAGTTCCTTAGAACTTTAATGTGAACCAGAAGTTCTAAGAAAGGTGCTTAAGTATTTACACTCCAGTAAAGTATTACCATACTTGAGACTTCTCAGATGTTTTAGTTTAATTTCCCGTACGAGGAATGGTGTGTAAGTTTAAAAGATATTCACAGCAACTTGAAGTTCAGAATAATAGTCCATATGCTAGTTCCTCTGTATTTATAAACTATCTATACCGTTTCCTGGCTCTAAATGAAAGGCTCTTTATTGACTGAAGATGTGTTCTCTCCTTCCCTTTCGCTTCTAATACTTAGCAGATCAAATTTTCTGAACATGAGAATTTTGTTGGACGTATTCAATTCTTGTGAGGAAAACATATGGATAGAAGGTAAACTGAATATAATTTTTTTGAACAGCCAGATCAATAGATTGTGCAGCAAACTAATTTTCCTATAACATACGCGAGCTAAGAGTAAAGCTACAGTACGTTGTTTCATTGAATTGTTAATTTTATTAATCAGCATTTACATAGTTTGACAAGACCAATTCTTTACAGACAATAGGTTATTTCATCTCAACTTTTGAGAGATTCTTTTGTCTTGCTGTCTATCATAATTTATTCATTGTCATTTTTTCGTATGCATACTTGAAATGCAATTTGTCATATCATTATGCAAAAACAACATGAACTTTTAACTAGCTACTCTTCTGCATAGAAATGGAGTTGACACGGAAGAGGAGATCTATCGCATCACTTACTATGGCAAAGGGAGAATGCCAGTAAGTTTAGATTGTTCAGAACCATGGTTGTCTTTATGCTGCTGTGTCGTAGACCTTATTGTGCTGTCTGGATTTGCAGGGGTTTGGTCAGAATTGTACACCAAGGGGTCAATGCACATTTGGTCCTCGATTACAAGAGGATGAAATTAAACTCTTAGCTGAGTTTGTGAAGTCTCAAGCTGATCAAGATTGGCCTAAAATCGAAAACAGTGGAGATTCAAAATAACTAGTAGTACTTCACAATTGTTCAAAATGTGCATATCATGTTTCTCAATTCCTTTGTCTTTTCATCTCCCCCGTCCCATTCGATGTTTACTAAAGGCGATTCAGAGAGAAATAGTCAGTCATTTCACTAGTGATTTACCTGTTGATGACATGAAGGGTAGCTTCACTTGTTCTGTGTAAAGTTGACCTCGTTTTCTTCCCAACAATAGTTTCTATTAGTTTTAGATATACCACATGCTGGACCTGCTAGAGCAACATGCCCACATGCATCTGTTATTATGAACTTTTTATATATATAAAAACTATTGTTTGACTTTATGCTTGCTCCCTAGACAAAAAGTGCAACAGAAACTCTACATTTTGCACTTAAAATGTCCAGGCCTTATGCTAGATTTTGAATTTAAAACTTCTTGTTAATTAGATGATCTGTTAAAATATATTTTTTCTTGTACTACTTTTGACCTCCCTCCCCCCCTCCCCCAAGGCTGACAAAAGGCTATCTGGTTGTTGGGAAATCATGTTAGATGGGTGCTTAGACTTGTTTAAGGTTTTCATCTGTTATTTGGTATATTCTTTGAGCCGAAGGTCTATCGGAAACAGGCTCTCTACCTCTAAGATAGTCGTAAGGTCTGCGGACATTTTACCCTCCGCAAACCCTACTTTGTGGGATTTCACTGTGTTTGTTGTTGTTATATGTTATTTGGTATATTCTTTGAGCGGAAGGTCTATCGGAAACAAGTTCTCTACCTCTACGGTAGTGGTAAGGTTTGCGTACATTTTACCCTCTTCAGACCCTACTTTTATGGGATTATCCTGTGTTGTTGTTGTTATCTGTTGTATGGATATTCTTTGAGCCGAAGTCTATTGGAAATAAGTTCTCTATCTTTGGTAAGGTCTGCGTACATTTTACCTTCTCCAGACCCTACTTTATGGGATTACCCTGTGTTTGTTGTTGTTGTTATCGGTTATTTGGTTATTATCCTTTATTGATGGTTTATGAAATGGCTTTTAGAATGGTCAAATGTTGGGTGCTGGTGTCCTTTGGATTTAGCAGGGGATTAAGTACAAATCCTCTATCTTAATTTAGGATTTGTTTGTACATATAACCACCTTGATATACGTAATCATGAACAAAATATTCTCTCTTTTTTTTTTCTTTTTCCTATTTTTTTGGGCCTAAGATTCCATGCAAATCATCAACCTCTTTGTGAAAAAATATGATAAAATGGAATAAAAAGATCTATATAGTCGATATTAATTAATTGAAGTTAAGTTTTTAGTCATGGTAGTTAGTCTACTTTATGTCCAATATCCATTAAGATTTAAGAGTCAATGTTTTGTTAGGAATATTTTTTTATAGAGAATTTGGAATACTAGAAAACCTGATTTTCACATATTTAATTGAGATCGGTTAAAAATAGTGTCCGATAACTAGTATGAATTTGAGACCGATATAGTCGGTGTGAATTCATGAGTGGGGATTGGGAAAGATGGAGTGTACATAAATCTTATCCTTACTTTTGCAAGATAGAAAGACTGTTTTCGATAGATCTTCAACGACTTCAAGTCAAGAAAAACGTTTTTAATAATATAAGTTTGAAAAACAGAGTATAAAAGTAAAACACTGTGATAATAGAATTAAGATGTAATAATTGTAATTATTACCCGACAACAAATGACTCTTTTAAATTGTTAGGTGCATATAATTTGATTGTTAATTAAGAGGTCTCTTTCCATTAACTATTAAATACATACATCTATTGGTGATTAAAGAAGTTCTTGTGTAATTGCAAGTAGTAATCATGTCATTAGTCATTCTTGTCGTCCTTAATTATAACTTCATTAATGGAAATCCAAAAAATATGTTTGCCATGACCATCATAACACATTAAAAGGGAAATATCTATGTGTTTGAATATTTTGAGTGCTTAATAATAGAACACGTATTATACATCATAGAAAACATAATTTAGACATTATCACACAAGAGAGACCCCACTAATATTTTGCTTAGATGAAAAGCAATTAAAGTTTAACATTTGCTCTAAGTCCAATTGTTTCACAAATTAGCTAACCCTTCTACGTTTCATGTACCTAACTTTTAATAGTTCTCATGATAAATAATACTCTTTTTGATTCAAAATAAGTGTTTTTTAACGTGACACACACCTCTTAAGAAAACTAATAATACCATTTTGCTTTTCCCAAACTTTTTTTAAAAGTAGAAATAGTCAGTGTTGGATGTTGAAAACCCGAGTCCGAAGTCAAAAAGGCAAAGAAAAATGTCAAAAATTTCAAAATGGCACATCAATTTTTTTTTTAATCAAATGGGCAAAATCGCTCCTGACGGAGCGATTTCCTTCTGACAAAATTGACGCTGTTACTCCTTTAAAAAACATAAAAATCGCTGCCCCAACAACGATTTCGTCCAAAAAAAAATTCTTTTTTCTTTAAAATCGCTGTTGTGGCAGCGATTTTGTGAATTATTTTTTTTAACAACGCTGCCCCAGCAGCGTTTTTCTCAAAAAAAATAAATAGAAATAGCTGCTATAGCAGCCATTTTCTTAAAAAAGTTTTAATTTTTTTTTATTAAAGATTCCCGAGGCGAGGACTGCTTAAAAAAAATAATGGGAAATCGCTTCACGTGTAGCAATTTTAGTTTTAAAAAATTATTACTTTTGTAATAATCCCTGCCAAGGCAGCGATTTCAGTAAGAATTTTTATTATTATTTTCAAATTGCTGCTAGCAATCAAAAAGTATACAATAAAAAATTATAAAGTAACTCAATTGGGAAATTTTTTCTACTGAAATAGCTGCCAAAAAAACATTTTAAACTAAAATCGCTACACGTGGAGCGATTTTCATTTTTTTAAAATAATTTCTGACAGAAAATTGACGCTGCTGGGGCAGCGATTTTTATGTTTTTTAAAGGAGTAACGGCGACAATTTTCTCAGAAGAAAATCGCTCCGTCAAGAGCAATTTTGCCCTTTTGGTTAAAAAAAAAATTGATTTGCCCTTTTAAAAATTTTGACAATTTTTTTTGCCCTTTTGGCTTCGAACCCCATTAGAGAGAAGGATAACTTTGGAAAAATTTAATTAGTTACCTCTTTAAACTTTGAAAAATGTTTGAAATTCACTTATTTTGAATTAGAGGTAATACTAAAGAATATTTATGTTTCACTTTATGTGACACTTTTATCATTTGGAGAGTTAAAGCGGCTCTTTTTTTGTCATTTTTTGCCACTTATTTTGAATTGGAGGTAATCATACTAAAGAATAGAGAAAACACACCTAAATTATTTTCTTTTTTTTGAATTCCATACCTAAACTATTGGGAGTATGAGTTTCATACCTAAACTATTACTTATTAGTTTGAGAAACACACATTAGTGGTGTGTGTAATACACTCTCTCGTTTGTTTGCAAAAATCTTGCCACAGACATTCCACATGGATAAATAGTTCACCTTGACAAAAATTAAATAAACTATTAATATTTGTTAAAAACAAAAAACTTACATTCTCAATAGTTTGGGTACGAAATTCAAAAAAAAAATAGTTTAGATGTGTTTTTTATCCTTTATCTCTAAAGAATACTCATGTTTCACTTCGTGGAGAGTTAAATGAGCTTTTTCTGGTCATTTTAAAAAAAAATGTTTTAAATTATTAACTAATTATGATTTATACTTTTTACAAAGTTTTTAAATTGATATAAAAGAGTCGATATTCATGAAATTCACATAAAAGAATTAGTTAGATCGATACTAGACTATGAACTGTATCACATAAAATGAAACAAAGAGAAACAAAAAAAAATCACGCCTACTCTTAAAAAGAATATTAATTCATTTTCGTTGGATAATTCTCTCCATCATAAAAGTACTTTTTACGAGTAAAAAATAATCAATGACCGAAGAAAGTCTATCGTCGAGAGGAACCATATATTAGTCTATTCTCGATGTATATATTGTCGACATATTTATAAATCAAATAAAGGCCCGGTGGCTTAAACTCGATAAGCATTACTAGTGGTCACAGTACAAATTAGAGATAATGAAAATCTAATTAATGAATTTGAACCACCCATTTTCCTAACCAAAAACAAATTATATATAATTAGGGGACATGGTACAATATTAAATTTAGTTCGATTATTTTAATTTTTTTAATTTTTTAATGTATTATATTATTATATTAAATTAATTTAGAATGGTTTAGTATTTTTTAAATTTGATTTTGCTATTTTATGACATGATAAATCGGTAATTATAGTTTGTTCAGGTGGGCGTTCGGTTCTTCGGTTTTCGGTTTTAGAAAAATGTGCACCGTATATTAAACCAAACTAATTTGGTTCGGTTCAGTTTAATTCGGTGTTTTTAAATCGGTTTTTCGGTGTGAATGAAAATAAAATAAGGATAAAGTATAAGATACTTAGAAATTTAAAACTATGTTAAGGAATGATGCGTATCACCGTGGAACACTTATTGTGCTAAATAAAAGACTATATTTGTCTTTAACAAGAACACTGTGGCTCCAACAATTTCTCGAGAAAAACAAGTACGAAGACGGTTCCTTTACATAATGTACATTGGTAGAAATATGTTTGAGTTTCTCTTGGAAATTAATATTTGAAGTTAACTATTGAATTGTACATTTGTTGTTACATTGATTTGTTCATGAATGATTTAATTGTTAGTTGAATTTTTAATTTTTAGTTAAGAGAATGTCCATATATATATAATATTTTTAATTTTTAATTTTTAAAATAAAAGTTCGGTTCTTCGGTGCACCGAAATTTTGAGACCCTTACACCGAAGAACCAAACTTCCGAAAAAATAACACCGACACCGAACCAAAAAATCGAAGAACCGAATTAGTTCGATTCTGTTCAATTTTTTGATATTTATATCCACCCTAGTTCAACTTCGACTAATTAATTACATATACTTATATAATAGATAATTATGACTTCGACTTTCATATAATGTTTCAATTATATCATACTAGCTAATAATATAGCACCTTACATACACACATAGAAGCAATTCAAGAAAAAATTTAAGTATAAGCATGCAATCCTCACCGTTAATCAATTATACAGAACGACATTTCTATCAAGATAAAGTAATTGAATTACGTCTAAATAGTTAGTTTTATACTAATATTATTTTACATATTTATTAATATTATAATAATATATATAAAAAATAAAAAATATATATATATATATATATATAATTGTATGTATTTCAATATGATATTCAATATTTTGATATTCTTCTTATGAATATCACAGTTAGTATCAAATACGATAATACTAATTAGACTTCAAAATAAAAAAAATTAATTTCGCTACGATAGTCGATACTTACCATATTATTACGATGTCCACCCCTATATATATATAACCGTTGGACAAAACAGAAGAAACCTGAAAAATCCTATCTTACAAAATAATTTTCAAAAAAAATAGTATTCCCCATAAAAACATAGGGAATATAAAAAGGACATTAAGAAACCCTAATTTATTATATTTTGTTTGTTGTAAAGGCAAAAAGAAAAATAAATAAATAAATGGACAGCTTTATTATTCACAAAAGCCACCTAACTCTCCAACCTTAAATAAAAATGGAAGATTATATTTCAACTTTTTTCAACAAATAAATTACAAGGCAAAACCATGTGACTATCTATCTATTAATCACAACAAATATTAAAGAAAAATTATAAGATTAGGTATTAAAAGGTTTTTGTGGTCCTTCACTTCCATTAGGGCCTGTCAATATATATAATATAATATTATATTATATTGTTTGTCAATCAAAGAAGACACAGAGGAACCACCAAAGCTAAAGACAAAAGGACACCCTCACTCGATTCTACCAACCTGGCTAATACTTACATGCATGTTATAATATAGACGACGAAAATAACATATTCGGTATAATTCTATAAAATGGGATATCAGAAGAATAGAGTATAAGTAGACCTTATTTTTATTACCTCGGAGGTTGAAAGACTATTTCTAACAAATGCATGTTAATATCCAATTTTTGAATTGAATTTATGTGACACTAATATTATCGATCACTATATTCTTTTAACTATTCGTTATCTGACTCAATTAATTCAAATTTTAATCATGGGATAAAGTGCACACTTCATGTTAAAAGGTTATATGTTTATTCTTTAAATTCAAATTCGAGACTTCTTATTAAGATGATGTCGTTTCAATCACGCCAGCTTGATACTCGGTACGTAGTTGATAAATAAGTTGGTGCTAGATCCAAACAGGACTGTCATAATGTAGATAACGTGAAAATGTAGTACACTTAAAAATTACAACACATTTTTTTTGGGACTAATTTAATTAATTATCCATCTCATTTGTTTTCCCCTTCCAGAAAAATTTTCCTTCCTTTTAACGACCTTAATTAATACTCCATTTGGAGTTGGAACTATATTATTTAAGGGACAATATATACTTTATCATAATATTGGAAACGACATTTCTACATCATCTTTGAGGTAAAAATGAAGTCTGCATATCATCCTCAAACCCTATTTTACGATAAGGTTTTAAGGACAAATATATTCCTGAACTATCGTAAATGGTATGCAAATACCCTTTGTCATACTTTCGGGACATTGATGCCTCTGCCTCCTAAAAACTAGAGCATATATACCCTTTATACTAATTACAGACATACACGTGTCATAATCGTATCCACATACCCGACATTTATTATCGACAGATAAAATTGCGCCACGTGTCCCTATTTAGTCTTCCGTTAGAGTGAAGGGTATATATAAGCTCTAGTTTTTAGACGACAGGGGCATCAATGTCTCAAAAATATGACGGAGGGTATCTACATACCATTTATAATAGTTTGAGGGTATATTTGTCATTTTTTCCTTTATGATATTACGACGTACATTGAATATATTATTGTTGTTAGTAATATATATAGTTGATCGTAATGTAAGCTAAGAAGGTGATGATATAAATGCAAAATCTCCTAGAATTGAAAGGGTCCACAAATTAAATAGAAGCATTTTTTAAAATTGTCTTATATGTGTTAAAAACAAAGAATGGACAGATTGGTGAAAACAACATGTAATATAAGAAGGACCATCCCCCCCCACCCACGCCACCCATGTGCCCACAACCACGCATGCGCCGTTTCTATTCTCATCTAAATTATAAAGAGTTAAGGACAAAGTGGACCAAAGGTAGTAGTTCGACACATTTAATAGTATTCACAACAAATTCATGCATTGGTAAATACTAGTATGTCACTTACCGTTAAAAGGACGTGAGGCAATGGATGAGACTAGTTTTTTTTTTAAAAATCAGAGTTTTAAGTTTGAGATCTAGATATAAAAAATTGATAAATAAGAAGAGATCATTTGATTGAAAATAAGTTATTTCGAGAGTAATTATCTCGAGATAAATTATTTTATTATGTATATGGAATAACTTATCACATCATATCTAGGATTGTCTTATACCTCCAATCAAATACACGATAATATAGTCCTACATTTTAACCCTGAGATCATTATACGAGTTTAAACCTTACACCAAGCAACTCCTTCGTAAAAGTACTATATGATTTACCACAAAGGACACGGTGCAATGCCCTACCACATGAAATTGACACTTTTACCTTAATCAGAGTTTCAGTTTTGACGCTGGATATGAAAAAAGTCAAAAACAATTTATTTGAGTGACTATTTTTTTGATAAATAATTATTGATTTTAGTGATAGTTTTCATTTATTATCATTTATAATATTACATAGGGAACAATTCCTCCCTAAAGGGCGTTATTTATGAGGTATGAATTTAAATTAGTCAAACTTTAATATGAATATCTGAGCATAAATAAAAAAACAAACAAATAAAAACTATAGATAACTTGTTATTTATTGTTCTGTTGCATAAAGCTGTTATATATTAATATTGCATTGGACACTTAATATAGTACCCACCCCATAAAAGAAATAAGGTAAGTTGATTGTTTTAGCTAGGCGGCAAAAAATATGTACAGGATCGATGTTTCAGTAACTTTCTAAAATAATCGGGAGAAATGATTTTATAGTCTTTTATAAATTTATTTTTTTATACGAGATCTTTGATTTTATTTATTAAAAATCGGAAAATTAATAATTTACAAATAGTTATAAAAGATCATTTTCATAAAACAATTGGAGTAGAATTATTAGTATAACGACCAAAATACAATCACGTATAATAAAATTATTAATCGTACTTGTTACGACAATATTATTATATTGTTGATGATATTATTATTATGGATTATGAAGTTAGAGATTTCACGATCGCTAACGCCTAGCTATTAAATGTTTAGACTTCATCACATGCATTCTGTTGGCTTGTCTTTCATTTGACCCTACTTGTATCTTAAATCATAATTTGGAGAATAAGTTTGATCAATTATTAATTAAAATCTTTTTAAAAAAAACATGTTTATATACATATATATCAATCAAGATTTATATATGTAATTTGTTTTTTAAAAAAGTGAAACGTATAAGTATTTTTTGGAATACTGAAGCTAGCTAGGGAGCATTATGTTTTTCATTACAAGAGTGTCATTCGCACCTAACAATTGGTGTGTGACCAACGAGGGTTGTGGTTGAATCCTTAATCAGAGATCTCGGGTTCGAGTCTCTTTGCATATGGAGTCGTCTTTGTAAGGGAACGCTTGAGCCACCAATGTGGGACTTCTCGGCACAAATCCGGACAACACGGGTTGTGGTGGAGTGGTAAGTACAACACGGGTTGTGGTGGAGTGGTAAGTACTCCTTCATATCCTTGATCGGAGATCTCTGGTTCGAGTCCCTCTGCATATGGAGTTGTTTTTGTAAGGGAATGCTTTAGCCAACAACGTGGGACTTTCCGATACGAATTCGGACAACAAGGGTTGTGGTGGAATGGTAAGTACTCCTTCATATCTTTGATCGGAGATTTTGGGTTTGAGTCTTGCTGCATACGGAGTCGTCCTTTTTAGGGAGCGTTTTACCCCCAATTTGGGACTTCTCGATGTGAATCTGGATCTAGTCGGACTCCAATGTGGATACGTACCGAACACCCAGTGAAAAAGAAAAGTGGTGTGTGAAATGAATATTTCATTTTAGATAATTAAAGGGGGGAAAATGAGTCATTTGTTTGGTTCACAGAACATATTATACATGAAGTCATGATTAATGTAGAATTTGATGGTGAAATTATTATTAACTGAATATCACTAAATATTAAGGGGACTAAACCAGAAGACCCATAAATTTAGTGGTCCAAAATTTCAATTCACTCAAATCTACTATAGCAACTATATTGGGCCAGTTACTTTTTAGTTTCAATCAAATATGGACCACTAAATTTAATTTAAACTAACTTATAATTATAGGAACTAATTAAGGGTAGTTTTATACATGACATAAAAGTTTGTGGTCCCTTTTTCCATTTCTTTAAAATTAAATTACTCAATTAGAAACTAGACAAGGAAGAAGAGGACAGGGAGGCAATAAGTCAATGTCAACAGCTGTAAGAAATTAGCCAAGACTAGACAATAGCCTATCGAGTTCGATCGAGTTAGATGATTTTTTATGTATATATAGTAGATTATATTCACGAGAGGTATACATTCATTTCCTGCAAAACCCTGCATGGTTCTTGTGTTTATGTTGTGTTGCATAAACTATAGGGCATCTTCCTCCCACCCCCACCCCCTATCACCCCCCACCCC